>NW_021136744.1:132352-268051 GCF_004193835.3 Ostrinia furnacalis | reverse complement strand
ACGGAGGCCTGCTACTACGCTGAATATTGTGTGCGGATTGGCTTGTCGTACAGGGGTACTACACGGTAAAATAAATCTCTTCGGCGAAAACAGGATAATTCAGATCGAACTTCACTTGGTAAGTTCGTTTGATCATCTAATTTGTGAAGTTATTATTGTTATTTAAACAAGATTAGTATACCGTTTAAATGGGGATAGACTAGAGAAGTTTTGATAAAATCCGAATATCGCTATCTCTTTTATTTATTTTTTATAGCCATGTAAACTTAAATGTTCTNAAAGAGTGAACAATTTGGTATTGGAGCTGAATCGGATGTTGGTCAAAATTCGAAACACATCTGTCTGTAAGTATACCTCTACCTATAATAATATACAGTTATCGTAATGTAAGGCCAAAACGACGACGACGACATCATAAAGGTAGCAGGAAGGCGCTGGACGCAGGCCGCTGCCAACCGGGCAACATGGAAAGCATTGGGGGAGGCCTATGTTCAGCAGTGGACGTCCTATGGCTGAGATTATGATGATGATGATGATGATGATGATGATGAGGCCAATACAGTAACAGTTACTGTTTAACCGCCTCTATGGTCTAGTGGTAAGACCACCTGCTTCAGACGCAGAGGTCCCGGGTTCGATTCCCAGTGGGAGCAGATTTTTCTGTTCGGTTTGGTTGGTGGTAGGGCTTGTTATGCTAGCTACCACCATCTTACCTAAGTCTGTCGCCATAACAACAATGTTAACAGCATTGTTCNAAACACCCTGTATACTCAAGTTCTGAATTTGATTATTGATGAATAATAAAATAAATCCTACTAGCTCGATTGATGGTTTCATTTAATTTATTTAAACCAGGTTACCTATAATAATATTTTTTCGTTAATTTATGAAAATATCAAATTAGCCCGTGATCCTGAATCCTGATACATAAAGTTAGCCTATTAATTTAACACAGGTACGACTGTACTCAGTGTTGCACTATCAAATGCAATTGACGCGCCTCTATGCCAGGGTTTTTATGTTCCTGGTCAGGCTTATACCTAAATGTAGGTCCAACCTTTTTTCATGTAAGTAACATCATTTCATCTCAGACGACAGCCTATTAATCTATGTCCACGACAATCCATGTGGCATCTTAAATAGTTTTAATAATGCTTATTTGATAACATGAAAATTACGTACCATCATATGTACTGTTCTGTATCTTACGCCCGTATTCACAAACATTACTATGAGGTCTCACAGTGCGCGTGGACGCACAGGGTGACACATGAACCAATCACAGAACTCTATTCAACGCTGTGCTTTCACTAAAGCATCGTTTGTGAATACGGGCGTTAGTTCCCTAAAGTAGACATACATTACATTTTATTATTTTTTCTCTAGGACAAAGTCCAGTTATGACGATTGCCTGTGTCATGTCTGACCTTCTTTATGGTTGCTTAGCAACGCGTGTTCTTGATTGTTATGACATAGTCATGTAAATAAACATTCAATACTTACCAAAGCATATTATTATTTTATGTAATAAATTGACGACGAGGCCGAAACTATTTTATTGGAAACACAATAATGTAGTTTCAGCCATATTATTATTTTTCTCGTAATTATATCGTATGATAAATGAGGTTCGCACTAAGCGTTTTAGAATTGTTTGTACCTACTGCATACTTAACTTACACTTTAACTTTTTACCTTGTGCTCCTATTTATGCTATTATTATGATTAAAAAACTTTATTAGGTTGCAAACGTGCTTACATTTTTAAGTACTTAAGCAAATTACTGTTTTGTAGGAACTACTGGTCCGATTTCAAAAAATATTTTTGTGTTGGATAGCCCGTTTATCCAGGAAGGCTTTAGGCATAAATCGTAACGCTAAGACTAATAGGAACGGAGCACCAATGAAAAATGTTCCAAAATTTCTGTTTGAGAGCTGCCGCTGCGTAAACGGTTAAAGTTTTGCAAAAATCATGTATGACAGGATTGTTCCCCTTTAAAAGTTCTACAAAAAAGTCCGCGGTAGCATATGTCTATCTTTTAAGGTTGGCTCACCATAACCTTTTTTATGCTAACCAAAACTGTTTTAAAATTATGCATTGTTTGCGAAGGTGTTTTCATAAACATGATATTAATCCTTATCCAAATAAATAAGTTATTCATTACAAGCATTTAATTTTCAACATACCTACTTGCCCTTACATCATTAGATTTCAATAAATATCTTAGGAGTTATCGCAGTTTTAAAATAACATCGCAGCAAAATTTTATTATGATCAAGTAAGTTCTGCGCGCCACTGATGGATCAACGCACAGCCTAAACTGCTGATCGTAAAGACCTGAAACTTGGAAGGTGTGTTCTTTGTATGACGTAGGCATCTGATAAGATAGGATTTTCCAAATTTCTACCCCTAAGGATGTGAAAAAGAGGGGCAAAGTTTGTATGGGATAACGTGATTCCTTCGTCCAATATACTTCAAATTTTGCATAAACATTCTTAAACAGAATTAATAGAGTGTTTCGTATTTTAATGAAATTCATCCCTTAACGATATTAAAAAGGGGTAGAAAGTTATTTTGGTGGTGATTTGCTTCAAAGTTGATTATATCAATTACTCATTAGGGGCCGTCCATAAATTACGTCATCGATTTTTTCAGAATGGCACTTTTTGGAGAAATTTATCAAATAACCAAAAAAACACGAATTTAAAAGCAGATTTTTATCAAAAAGTATCATTTTTTATTATTTGTTGGCCTTTTTTGTGTATTTTATGTATTTTTTCAGTATCGCCTGTTATTTAGCATTATTACTGTTTTTATTTTATCAGGATATACCGCTTAGTTTAAAAGTTATTACGTTTTCTTTACAATAAGTAATTGAAAAAAAAAATCTATAAAAAAAAGCTTCGCTACACGTCTATTGGTATGATCATTTTTTGTTAGGGTTCCGTAGTCCTGACAAGGAACACTTATAGTTTCGATATGTCTGTATGTCTGTCCGAGGTTTTGCTTGAAAACTATTGACACTAGGGAGGTGTATTTTTTTTGGGCGACAAAACGGTAAAATAAATTTTTGAAAAAATTTTTTTTTAGGTTAGCTCCCTTACTTATAAAGTGGGGATGAATTTTTTTTTTTCATCTTCTACCCCATCGTGTGGATTAAGACTATTTTTCCATTTAGGGATCTGTTTGCAAATTATTAAAGTTTAAAGTGCCAATTTTTGTTCAAGTAGGGCGTCCCCCCCCACCCCTCTCTAAAAAGTAAAGTGTTAGCTTGAAAAATCTATGCTTTTCATGAACTTTCAAGGAAAACTATAATGGTTAAGATACATCAGTTTAAGAGTAATAGTCATTAATTTGACTGATGTATACAGGGTGTTAGGTAAATGGGTATATGAGCCGACACTAGCCCATGTTAACATGGGCATATAAATGGTATGGTGAAGTCAGAAAATTGATATCTTAATTTTAATTATTTTAATTTTCATACAAATCGGATTTTATAAAATTTATTTTGTATGAAAATTAAAAAACTTAAAATGATGATATCAAATTTCTGACTTCACCATACTATTTATATGCCCATGTTAACATGGGCTAGTGTCGGCTCATATAGGAATATGGTTCCATACCATAGAGTATGCTGGGTCTTTCATGTTGATCACCTTGGTTGGACAAGGAGTGCTGAATGAGGCTGTGACGCTCAATCGGCTCTTGGCAAAGCTTCGCTACACGTCTATTGGTATGATCATTTTTTGTTAGGGTTCCGTAGTCCTGACAAGGAACACTTATAGTTTCGATATGTCTGTATGTCTGTCCGAGGTTTTGCTTGAAAACTATTGACACAAGGGAGGTGTATTTTTTTTGGGCGACAAAACGGTAAAATAAATTTTTGAAAAAATTTTTTTTTAGGTTAGCTCCCTTACTTATAAAGTGGGGATGAATTTTTTTTTTTCATCTTCTACCCCATCGTGTGGATTAAGACTATTTTTCCATTTAGGGATCTGTTTGCAAATTATTAAAGTTTAAAGTGCCAATTTTTGTTCAAGTAGGGCGTCCCCCCCCACCCCTCTCTAAAAAGTAAAGTGTTAGCTTGAAAAATCTATGCTTTTCATGAACTTTCAAGGAAAACTATAATGGTTAAGATACATCAGTTTAAGAGTAATAGTCATTAATTTGACTGATGTATACAGGGTGTTAGGTAAATGGGTATATGAGCCGACACTAGCCCATGTTAACATGGGCATATAAATGGTATGGTGAAGTCAGAAAATTGATATCTTAATTTTAATTATTTTAATTTTCATACAAATCGGATTTTATAAAATTTATTTTGTATGAAAATTAAAAAACTTAAAATGATGATATCAAATTTCTGACTTCACCATACTATTTATATGCCCATGTTAACATGGGCTAGTGTCGGCTCATATATCTACCCATTTACCTGACACCCTGTATAATTTTTTAGAACCTTCGTTCTTATCTTTCATTTCAGTTATTGACAGGTCTACTTAATGTGTAGGGTAGGTACTTAAACTTATCTTGAATATTTGATAGTCTAGCAATTTTGTTAAAACAACGGTGCGCTAAGTACTTAATAACGCCAGAATTGTATTCAATACTATTTGAAAAGAAGGGCAAATTGTTGTTCAACAAACGAATATCGTGATATAAATTTATTATTTTATTTATTAAGGAAATAAACAGCAACATTTATAAAACATAAAATATTAACAAAACCTTTATATCATGGAACATTTTGAAGCAATTAAAATAATATGTGATGTGGAAAAAACGATCAACATACACCGCGATTTCTGGCATCTGACGATAAGGAAGCGTATTATCAGAATGTTTATGATATTATTAGAATTTGTGATTTCCCTGACAATCACCATAGATATGTGCAAATGTTACCTAATCAAATATCCTGCAGTATTTAATTTATGGGTGACTTTTCTCACAATGCGAATCTTTATAAGTTTTTCTATATCTTTTTACTATGGTCCGAAATCCGGAAACAATTTTATAAAACTTCTTTTATATTTATCCCAGTCCCACGTTGTTGTAAGACGTCATGTACAATACGAATCATCGTTAATGAATCTTAAAATAAAAACACTTATTGTTATTGTTTCTTTTGTTGTTGTGAGGACTATTATAGCAATTTTGAATTGGAATCAAAGAAATGATTCAGAATGTCCGACTCCACTTTTGCATATTTTGTTTGTAATTTTTGTAAATTTGCACGTAAGTCGATATTTAGCAGGAGTTTTGATGTATTATTCTCTGCTCACTATAGTAGCGAGTATGCTACAAGCAGTAAATGAGCTAATCAAGGAGGCGGCTCTAGAGGGGTCACTTGAGGAGAATATAAGTAATTTGGCCTCCGTCTACAAAGCAATGATTGAATCGGCTCGCTTAATAAAGAAGTGTTTTGCTCACCAAGTAACTCTGTTTTTGATTTTCATATTTTATGTTCTTTTTTAACTTACTATTTTAAAGTTAACCTTATAATACTTTTTTCAGGTTCTAATTTCCATAGCATTAGCAGTTTTATACTTAATCTATACAACCTGGCAAAATTTAAGTTTCATTTTAAAACAACAGGTAAAACACCAAAATCTATTCAGATGTTTGTGCCAAAACAGTACATAATTTGAAGAGTTTTTATTTTCAGGATAGTAATATAAAGTTTGTATCAGAAGCATGGTTTTCTATTATTTATTATGGCAGTTCATTTATATTCCTTACCATATCTGGACAAAGAGTGAGCAATTTGGTTTTAGATCTGAATCGTATGTTGGTCAAAATTCGAAACACATCTGTCTGTAAGTATACCTCTACCTATAATAATATACAGTTATTGTAATGTAAGGCCAAAACGACGACGACGACATCATAAAGGTAGCATTAAGGCGCTGGACGCAGGCCGCTGCCAACCGGGCAACATGGAAAGCATTAGGGGAGGCCTAGTTCAGCAGTGGACGTCCTATGGCTGAGATTATGATGATGATGATGATGATGAAGCCAATACAGTAACGGTTACTGTTTAACCGCCTCTATGGTCTAGTGGTAAGACCACCTGCTTCAGACGCAGAGGTCCCAGGTTCGATTCCCACCCAAGTAACATTTTACTCCATTTAAGAGTTCACATTTAGTTCCAATGTGTACTTAAAGCATTAGTACAGTTCACTCGTGATGTATAAGCTGTATTATTGCAATTAATTACACCTATACCTGTCTAAGGGACTTATAGGAGTGTAGNCAGTGGGAGCAGATTTTTCTGTTCGGTTTGGTTGGTGGTAGGGCTTGTTATGCTAGCTACCACCATCTTACCTAAGTCTGTCGCCATAACAACAATGTTAACAGCATTGTTGTGTTCCGGCAGTTAGAGGTAAGATTCACTACAATACAATAGAGCGCGACGGCGGGGATCAAACCCGCGTTTCTAGGATCACGTGTCGACCAGTCGACACTTTCACCGAAAAACCAACATTTAGATAACCTTGTATTTAGTTAATGGCAATAGGTATATTTTACAGCAATTTGTTCCATACAAGTACCCAAAATTCCTTCCGAATTTTCAGATCCTGAAACACCAAATTACAGGAGGCTGAAGGACTTCCAACACCTGGTGTCAGTGGAGCCCCTTCAGATCGAGCTGCTGCCGACCATGCCAGTCGGGATGTACATCTTGCCCATAATCCTGACCTTGATGATCGACTACATCATTGTCTCCTTGCAAATGAGTCATGACATCTAGTTTTATGTGATGTTGAACCTTTAGCTTTGTAGAAAATGTGTCATTTTTTTACTTGGCTTACTTGGATAGGTATCACGTACAAGTAATGAATGTTAAATCAGTGTACACTAATTTACCGTAGGTACTCGATGTAAGCACAGCACGCATACTAAAAGAGTTTAAATTAAGATAAAACACTGTTAGATAAACCAAATCTTATCTTATTTACTATCGATTTCTCTGTGTATTTTGTGTCAAATAAAGTTTTTTTTATTTCTATATCAATTTTATAATATCGTCACCTAGACAACAGGCCTGCCTAGGCCTGTGGCTACTATTTTACTAACTAGCTGATTAGGTCTGTAGGTACCTAAATGTAGGTCCCCGTCCAACCTTTTTCATAAATAAGTAAAAAAATCATCATTTTATTTCAGACGACAGGCCCATCAATCTAAATCCACGACAATCACGTAGCATCTTAAATAGTTTTAATAATGCTTTTTTGACAACATGAAAATTATGTACTATCGACTGTAGGTACTGTTTTGTATCTTATTTACGTAAAGTAGACATTACCTTCAGGTGATCCGTCTGCTCGTTTGTCTCCTGGCACATAAAAAAAAATACATTTACTAAAGCCCGGTCTGCGCTAATTATACTGCTGTCGCGACAGCAATATAATCGCGCGACAGCAATATAAGTCGCGCTCGCGCACTCACTGCGGGCGCCCGTCGTACAGTCGCGACAGCAGTATAATTACGCGCGAGCGATAAGGATAGCTTGGGGTCATTGGACAAAATTCTACGTGCTCGCAGACCAGACTATAGACGCATTAATTTTTCTCTAGGACGGTTATGACGATTGCCTGCATTCTCCCGAAACTATTTTATGAGACACAAATGTAGTTTCAGCCATAATATTATTTTTCTCGTAATATTATCGTATGATAAATGTGGTTCGCACTAAGCGTTTATTGCGCGCATTACGGCAACGTAGCGACAAGCAATTCGAGGCGATAAATAATTCTGTGACACCGATTCTGGTGTGAATATATCTAGCTAAACTAATTTCCCATCACACGCCTCTAGAATTGTATGTACTGCATACTTAGGCTGAGTTGCACCATCTTACTTTAACTTTAACAAACGTCAAAAATCTGTCAAACTCCAAACAAAATGCACCGGTTATTGTTAAAAGCAAGTTGATGCAACTCAGCTTTACACTTCAATTTTTTATATTGCTCTCCTCATATGGCTATTATTATTCAAAACTTTATTGGGTAGCAAACATGCTTACATTAATTTGTAGTTTAGCAAATTACTGTTTTATCTTTTATGAATTCTAAAAAACAAATTTTGTACAGACAAGTTAGCAAAAACTAAGTTTTTCAAGAAGTTCAAGACCTTTATTTGTAATTATAGAAATAATGTAATTAAAAATGCATTAAATTAGTAAAATATAAAAATAAATTGAGAGATGCCACTAAAACACAAAGTGAATGCCCTGACAACCAACTTACTAACCTAATTAACTCCGTATCTCCAAACTATCATAGTAATTACCTCATATTTTGAGCTTTAAGGATATCGTGATACGACGTTCGTTATAGGATTCTGTCTTATGTATCGTTCTTAAGCCTGTGCGGGAAGGTCCAAAATTGTAAACATATTTCTAAAATATCTGTACTTCCGTCGCTGACTCTTACTCGTACTTACTTCACAGTAGTAATGTTAAGCAGGGACACGTCTTCTTCAAGTTTATTGAAACGAAGAACAATCTTGTTTTACTGATTGAGTTATTGACAGACTGTACATGTGAAAATAAGCATTAGCATAAAATATGCACGGCAAATTTTTTGCGCAGTAATTAAAAGTTATTGTCTTTAAAGTTTTGCTAACTTTCAATCTACACTAATATTATAAAGAGGAAAACTTTGTTTGTTTGTTTGGTTGTAATGAATAGGCTCAAAAACTACTAGACCGTTTTTAAAAATTCTTTCACCTTTCGAACCTTTCGAAAGCTACATTATCCACGCGTAACATAGGCTACATTTTATTTTGGAAAAAAATATGTAGACCACGCGGGCGAAGCCGCGGGCGGAAAGCTTAATATAGACAGTTATGGCACAACGTTAGTCACAATTCGTCACGTCTCTACTTTTACCTTAGTAGTCACAACTCACGCGATAAAAAGGAGATTTTTGAGAGCCGATAGTTCGATTCATTTCTGGAGTAGCGTACATTATGGTGAGCACACTCCTCCATAACCCTCAAATAAGCGTCATATTTAAAGCTAGAGGGGTTAACGAAAATATTAGGGTTGTGAACCTACTGCGTATACTTTACCTCGCGCCCCTATTACGTAGATTGGCCCCACCCGCCGTGTGTTATGGTGTCGTAAGGCGCCCGATTGTACTTGGGATCCTTTTTGCAGCTGTGTGGGAATTACCCAATGATGCTCATTTGTTTCTGTCATGTGTAACAATCTCCCGGGATGAGAAGAATTTGTGCCTAAATATGAGATGTTTTAAACAACGTTTTGCTAACAACGTGCGCACCTGAGCCGCGGAACTACGTATCACTTAAGGAGTATTATTTTAATATTATTAAGTTCGACCTTTCTTTGCAGTAAAAATGACGGAGCCCTTATAAAATCAGATACGGGACAAACAGAAAAGTTTGTCCGGTAAATAAAAGTTTCAAGGAAAATATTTTGATAGGGTTTCAGCAGTTTGTAGGACATGACTATTTTTAGAATTTTCCATTAATATTAATAAGGACTGGGATTCTGTTTTTGCCATCATATAATAGGGCTTCAATGTTGCACGTGTATGGATTATCTTGTCACAACATAGGCTCCACTTTAGTGGATAGAAAATCAAAGAGCTCTTTGATTGGAACAACATTTGGAAGTATTGGCATGTTTGTTCAAATGCCATTTAACGAATTGTAGAATGTATACGATTGTCGACTGATGTATTACGTCTTTCTCCCAGGTTCAATTTACCTCTACTCTATACCAAAACCACGAAAATTTCAGCTGAACCGGGAAAATGTAACGAATAAACTTTCGTAGCTATTTACAATTTTAGCGTAAATACCTACTTAAGCCGTCCCTTAGATATCAGCACTTACCAGAGCGTCATGTAAGAACTAAGCCGTCGGTGGAAGATCCATCCACGGGATTAGACGGCATCAAGGGCCCTTCAGCCTTCAGCCTAGCTAGACTGCGTGAGTGAGACAAGTCCTCCGATAAACCTCTCTTTACGAGCCTAGGTCGTTAATCCTGATAGTGAGTTGAATCTTGAACTTTATGGACTTATTGATGACCATAGTTTTGATTAATTTTAAGTTAATTTAAGAAAGAGCCCCACGGCTGATGAGTATGCGATACCATACATTTTACAGTACCTACGGCTAGCACGAAAAACTTTCGAGTTCGAATCGTTTGCGTATTCGAATCGCCATCAAAAGATTTAGTAAAAAAACTACAACATTGCCCCTGTGAACGTGTCGTAAAGTGAACTTAGTATGAGAAATGATTGCACGAAACTTATTTTGAGAATCAAAATTGTCACGTTCTCGTTTAATTCGAAGGTTGAGTATCGAATATGCAAACGATTCGAAGGCGAAAGTTGTTCATGCTGGAAGTACTGACTTTAAAAAAAGGGAGAAAGAGACATTGTTGTAATTATACAGGCAGTTGTAAAAGTATTGACCGCCAGATGAATCTTGTCGAATGAAAGTTTATATTTTTTGACATGCGGCATAATTAGCTACATCTAATTTTTTTTTACTATGTCATATACTACAATTCTCAATGTATTCGTAAGTAAAGGGCCATACGACGTAAATGTAACATTAATAGACCCAGTCTTGTCTTAGATTATAGAACACTATTTTAAACCCTATCACCAGAGGTAGGTTTCATGTTANCACTATTTTAAACCCTATCACCAGAGGTACTTAGGTTTCATGTAACACTCAGGTCCCACATAATCTCAATAGCCAGGCCCTTGATCTGAGGATTTCCTTTGATATGGCTCTGCGGGATACCAGAAATTCCAGCTTTGACAATTCCAAATAGGTGGAATACTGGAACGTCAGTCCATTAGCGAATTGTCAGTACTTTTTGCGTAGGAACCATGGTTACTAAACCTAAACTAAAACTACTAAAAATAAATATAAGATGAATTTAAGTTACCAAACTTAAATTCATTTTATATTTATTACAAGTAAAGAAAATTCATAAAAAGAATACACTAAAGAAAAACGAAACTTTACTATGTAACTCATTATTCGTAAACATGTAAGTATCTTGTAATTAATATGATGAAATGGTCACATAATCCAAATCACAAAACACTTATTGCTCTGAATTTAATTGACTTGGCAAAATAGTGGCTCTTAATAAAGTGACATGACAAAAATTACTAAATTGTCCCACAAAGTAAAATCACGATTTGACAGCACAAAAGAGTACGTCAACTGACTGATTGTTGAAAAACGCTATTGAAATTAAATTGAATTTGGATGAAAACAGAATTTCCCAGTAAGAGCGCTTTCACATAGTGTAGGCGTTTTTATCGCGCAACTAGCGCTGCAGCTGCGCTACATGTTAAGTATGGATTCGCTCTACTGCAGCGCGACTTAGATAAGAAGCGCTACAGTCGCGCGACATAAACGCCTATAATGTGAAAGCACTCTAAAAGCCAGCTAGTAAACAAATAGAAGCTAATAGCTTCCACCCTTGTGGGTGGCTGACTTGCAGCCATTGCACTCGTTGTCAGTGACGCAGTGATTGCATGAAGTGGAATGCTGATTTACAGCAGCACTTCTAACATTTTGTTACAAAATAGCGCATAAAATGTCACAGTGTTTAGCCCGGCGAGCTTAAGGTTGGGTGTGACACACCCAGACCTTGAAAAATCGATTAATATTTTAATAACGAATTGTTGTTATGCTTCGTGCGCTTGAGTAGCTGCGCGGAGGGACATACGGAAGCGTCCCTTGCCACTGTTTCAGGCGACCGCCGCCCGGGGTATGCTGAGGACGAGGTTAAAGCTGTCAGCGAGTGCGTGACACCCGCCTTACGCTACTTGTAACGAATTTGATCAAACACATTTTATTTTATTTTTATTATTTTATGGATTTTTTTGGTTTTTCTTCAGGCTAAAGATCTACAATGTCTTACGAAGATAATCAAATAGATTATCAGGTCTTTTCAAACAAACTGAAGTCAGTTCTTCCGACAAGTCTGGTAGTGACCAAAATATTGATAAGTAATGTCAACGAAATAAAATTTGAAAGTGACACAGGAGTAGGAGATGTATGACGAAGGGCAGCATGAAGGATTGATAGAGAATAATGGCGAAGGCAATGTTATTTTGTTGGGAAAACATGGAACAAATTGGTTCACAGTACCAAAAATTCGTCTGTAAAAACTGCACAAAATCCTAAAACGAATTAAGTATTTTTTGTTAGTTTTATTATCCATTTTTAGTGTTATTTTGTTCTTATGTTGAGTCTATTTAAAGAAAAAATAGTCTTTATTGTTTTTGTTTTCATATTTTTGACAAAAAATCATAAACAATGTGCCATTACTAATAATTGTAAGTTCAAATTGTAAATTTTCTTAATTTCTTAAATAAATAACATTGCTATATTATTTACTGTAATTTGTTTCTTAAATAAGTTCAAAATATAACTAAATATCAGTTTAATATCAAAGAAAATAGATATTTAAAATAATAGTGTATAATAACCACACAATCACGATCTGGGTGTGCTACACCCACCTAGCGCTTTTTGTTACTTTTTCCAACCTTACGCTGGGCGGGTTAGTTTGATACGGTAGATTATTACATAACATGACAGTGCCATCCGCCCTATCTATGCTACGTCTATCTACAATTCAAGTACACAACAAAAAATAAAATCACTTGTAAGGACTTACCATCCGTGAGTATAGTAAGAATAAAAATGATGACATCGAAAAACATTGCACTTTCTATTAGAATGGACAAGTATCAAATTTTTTTCTTTTAATAAAACTTGAAAATATAAGTGAAACTTATAATAATATTGTGAAAGAATCCTGAAAATATATCTACAAATACAAAAGTTACAGGGCCCTAAGGTTGCGCATAACAAATATTCGCGCCATTTTGATCGGTGTAGTCACGCAGTCATTCGGAGTAAAAACAGTAAAATCACCCCTGGTCCAGTGCTGTTGACAGATCCATTTTTTTAATCTAGTAGTTTTTAATTTTTCAGCCAGGGTCACTCAAGATTCTTTCTTAGTAAAATTGTGTAACCTTTTTTGATATATCCAAGACCTGACAATATATTAAAAGAAAAAGAAGACTTTGACATTATAGTGTCATTCTTGACATTGCGTTAGGGGTGGTAAGCATTGTGATTGAAACTTGAACAGATTCCGTGGAGGGTAGTTGAACGGGAAGCATGGTCGATCTGTTTTAATGGTTTCAATTTATTATTTAATGGACTTCAGTGTACAAATTTGGTGTTATTTTGTGTTCTAAAGTGCAGTGAAGTGATAAATTATAAAAAACATTGAAATACTTCGAATTTGNTCATGTTAACACATAATCTCAATAGCCAGGCCCTTGATCTGAGGATTTCCTTTGATATGGCTCTGCGGGATACCAGGAATTCCAGCTTTGACAATTCCAAATAGGTGGAATACTGGAACGTCAGTCCATTAGCGAGTTGTCAGTACTTTTTGCGTAGGAACCATGGTTACTAAACCTTAACTAAAACTACTAAAAATAAATATAAGATGAATTTAAGTTACTAAACTTAAATTCATTTTATATTTACTACAATTAAAGAAAATTCATAAAAAGAATACACTAAAGAAAAACGAAACTTTACTATGTAACTCATTATTCGTAAACATGTAAGTATCTTGTAATTAAGATGGTGGCAATGGTCACATAATCCAAATCACAAAAGACAATTATTATTCCAGTCAACAACTTATTGCTCTGAAATTAATTGACTTGGCAAAATAGTGGCCCTTTAAAAAGTGACATGACAAAATGTACTACATAGATTGTCCTACAAAATGAAATCACATTTTGACAGCACAAAAGAGTACGTCAACTGACTGATTGTTGAAAAACGCTATTGAAATTAAATTGAATTTGGATGAAAACAGAATTTCCCAGTAAGAGCGCTTTCACATATTACAGGCGTTTTTATCCCGCGACTAGCGCTGCAGCTGCGCTACATATTATGTATGGATACGAGTTGCGCTACTGCAGCGCGAGTTAGAAGCGCTACAGTCGCGCGACAAAAACGCCTATAATGTGAAAGCGCCCTAAAAGCCAGCTAGTAAACAAATAGAAGCTAATCGCTTTACCCTTGTGGGCGGCTGACTGGCAGCCATTGTACTCGCTGTCAGTGACGCAGTGATTGCATGAAGTGGAATGCTGATTTACAGCAGCACTTCTAACATTTTATTACAAAATAGCGCAAAAATGTGTTTAAATTGATACGACGGGTAAGATTATTACATAACATTGTATGAAAAATCTAAACCGCTTAAGTTAGACGCCTGAAATTTGGCATGCAGGTATCTTATTAAACTTAAGCTTAGTTACAATGGGATATTGCAAAATTCCCACGGGAACGGGAGTTAGCGGGAAAAAACATTTGAATGAAAAAATCTAAACCACGTAAGATAGATGAAAGGGGTAAAACGGGATCCACGCGTACGAAGTCGCGGGCGGCCGCTAGTAAATAAATAAATAAATAAATAAATCATTTATTGTTCTAATTGTGATACATAAAGTTCAAATCAATTCATAAGTTTCTCACAATTAGCCTTAAAAAAGGCATACAATAGCACACATCAGGTGATTTGTCATAATTATTAAACATGGTTAGAAAGATATTTTCATTTAACCAAGTTTGCTTTTACACATTACAATTCAAGTAGGTACTAACAAGTCATTTTATTTTACTTACCATCCGTAAGTTTAGTAAGTAATAAAAATAATGATGACATCGAAAAACATCGCACTTTCATTAAGAAACAATTTCACTGTCGCTACTCACTCGTTATTTAAATAATTCAGTTATTTAAATAACGAGTGAGCATTTGCCTTAAAGGACTGTACCATTTCGTTTCAAGTAAAAGTAAACGACCAAGTAGCATTCTTTCACTTTAAATAAATTTTACAATATGAGCAAGGCACGCGATTAAGACAAAAGGGTCAAACGGTGAATTTAATCACATAAATTCTTAAAACACTTAGCTCTAAGTTCTCGAGATACTGTCTTATTGCGAAGAACGAGGTGAATTTGAATTCCAAAGATATTCCCCTGGAGACATACGGGCTGGTGTTCGGCAGAGCATGTTCGGGTAACACATTTTTGTATGTACTTTAACATAAATTACGAATCAAACAGCTATAGTCTGGTCTGTGAGCACGTAGAATTTGGTCCAATGACCCCTAGATACCCATCCTTGTCGCTCGCGCGTAATTATGTTGCTATCGCGCACGCACACCCACTGCGGGTGCCAGTCGCACAGCCGCGACAGCAAAATATTATCACGCGCGAGCGATAAGGATGGGTAGCTAGGGGTCATTGGACAAAATTCTACCGGCTCACAGACCGGGCTTTAGATAATAGATCCCAAATAATAAATTGTGATGGTCAATAACAATTAAATGTTAAAAATGAATTCACTTCCCCGTACAAATCGTAAGTTACCAGTCAATTTAGTGACGAGAGGTCTCTTTTTAACCGACTGAGCCAGAAAGAGGGTTATGTTTTTAACATTAACAAAAAGTAATTTCAAATATAACAATAAATCTATTTAATTTAGCCTTAATAGATAGGCTAGGTCCCTAGAATACAGGACATTCTACGTTTTGCCTCCGTTAAAAATTTACGTCCAAATTCACTACAAGGCTGGGTGTTTTTCTCAGCTGTATGTTTCTAATCTGTCGGTCTCGTAGGTGGATTGCCGCACGGGTCTTAATAAAGAGCGAGTAATGCGCGATGACCACTTCTCTCCACTGCATCCCCTTGATTAAACTACAAAACTGGACGACCACATTTTACAGCAGGATTCCCAGCACGATGGAAAATTCCCGGCTTAACATAAAGTTTCAAAAAGATACCGTCAATTGTTCCAAAAGACGCAAGACTTGAAAATACTTTCAAGTTTCTGATGTCTTTAAGCTTTGCTTAAAGTGTTTAAGACACCTATTTACTTGTTGACACTTAACAACTATTTATTTGTTGTTTCTTGGGGCTTAACTATCGATATTTAAAAAGAGTCAATGCCATATAAATATTTTAAAATAACAAAAATCTATTAGGGATGACAAACGTGGCAAACTTGATTTATCATGATTTCCTTTTAATAAGTTACTTTCATCATCATCATCATCATTTCAGCCACTGCTGAACATAGGCCTCCCCCAATGATTTCCACAATGGCCGGTTGGTAACGGCCTGCATCCAGCGCCTTACGGTCGTCGGTCCACCTTGCGGGTAGACGTCCTACGCTGCGCTTTCCAGAACCTCGCTGCCCCATCGGCCGTCAGTTCTGCGTACTATATGCCCTGCCCATAAGTTACTTTAAGTAAAATAATTGTAAAAAATAAATATTAAATAATGCGGCTTAGGCCACGTAAAATAATTTACGGTACTTTTCTCCTTCCAATGTCCTTTAGAACTACAATGGCAGAAGAAAAACTGTGGCCAACCGAAACAAATCCAAACTTTCTTAGATTGTTACAGTCGATACGCTTCAATTTGCGCCGGCAATATTTATCCCGGGGCCAAAAGTCGTTTGTGTAAATCTACGCCCCGTCCGAATTAAAGTTAACAAAGCACTTACTACTGATTTACGGGCACCATCGTTTGGAACGTCGCGTCTATGACTAAATCGCCGCATTACCCGCGTATAACGTATATGGAAGTGTACGCCTGTTGAGGTCCAGTCGCCTGTTTTGGGCCACCTACTTATTCGCGTCCAAACGACAATCCTTGAAATAAGTATTAACTGCTTGTAGTGTCATCAGGGAAAAATATTCAAGTAGCATCTGTCATACATCCAAGCATTCTTAGGCCTTTGGTTTTTGTAGTGTGAGGGTACGGTTATTTTATTTTGCAGTGTTTTCAAAGAATAGTACCCATATTTCAGCTTATTAGTATATTATGTAATCACATCTTCTAAGTAAGCAGTTCTGCATTGCGTGACAGTGACGCGGCGGTGTGGTCACACACAGTCACTGTATCTGCACAAGCCACGTGCCAAACTGCCAAGATATGTTAAATGTGAACGTCATTTGGACGCGAATATTTATTTATTTATTAATAGGTACAATTGAAGTATGAACATAGAATACCACATATTTACATAAAATACAGCTGCAAATCACCTACAAATCTATAAACCAAGTTATATGGACATGGACGTGAACAGGTGACATTACCCTATGTGCGTACGCGTTTGGATAATGATAATAGCGCGGGGCTCTTAGCCGTGGATGTGTAATGTAAGGTGCCAGATGCGCGCAGTATCTTACGGCTTGAATTGTGGGTTTGAGCCGTTAACCGTTTATAGCTGAGGATATACGGATCTGTTCGGAAGATCTATCCCGCCACGAATAGCGCGTGGATTCGATTCTTAGAACGCTCGGAAAAACAACATATTATGGGAGAAGATTTCCGATAATCTAATTATTTATTTGCCGTCGACCTTGTTACCACCTTGTTACTCTATAGCAGCAGGGTTTCCTAAACTATGGGTCGCGAACTCGCGATAATTAGGTGGGTCGCGCGCGAGCGTACATTGAGTGGGCCCTGCCTGTAGAACGACACACCATCCTACCGATCCAACTGCTGGGCAGCGGGCAACTGTCAGCCGCCCGGAATTTGAAAAGTCCTATATTTAGGTATATTATTATTGATAACGGTTAATTATCCTGTAGGTGGGTCCCGAGTTTAGGAACTTGTATTTGATGAGTCGTAGCCCAGACAACTTTGGGAACCACTGCTCTATAGAGTTTAGTTTCTAAATTAATTTATAATGCAAATTGACCGATTTTATTAAATTCCAAATAAAAATTAAAAAATAAGCGAAAATGAGACAGCTTTGTACCTACCATGAGTTTACGTTAGGTGTGCTCGTCAAAAATCTCTATGAAGATTTTGTTTCTTGAAAGTAGCCGCTAGGGGCGCTGCACAATATGTCATACAATTAATGTCATTTTTTTACGCAGTCGCTAGCGAGCACACCTAACGTAAACTCATGGTAAGCACACTTATCATAACTAAGTTGCCTATTTAATTAAATTAGTATTTTAATGATAGAAGGTTCGAATGATTAACTGAATAGTGCCAGGTATGGTATCGTAATATTTGGATATAATTGAAACAGGAAACAGTAATTTTAAAGCATCTATTCACAATCTAAGCCACTTCCGTTGGAATCTGTGTAATTTAATACAATGGATTAATTTAGACCAATCACAGAGCTGACACTTCCTCTGCCATTCAATTCGTAGTGACATTAATGAAATAATTGTTTAGTTAAATATTAATGAATAGCTTCAATTTGAATACTATTAATTTCATCCAAGGTATTGAGATTAAACACGTACTGGATTAGTTACTACCGCTCAAAATAGACTGAATCATGTGGAACTTAAGCCTATTTTGCGTGGTATTACGTGGTGAGAATAAAACCCGTATTTGCGGATTGTGTACTTACCTACTTCAAATATGTTTGTTAGTAATTAAGGTAGTCGTTTTCGGTTAATTTTTATTTTTCTGATTTCTCTGGACTGCTTACGGCAGATATCGAATGGTCGGTAATTAGCTCGTGTTCTAGCTATCTTTTTATCTTGAAGCTAACAACCTCACATCATCATCATCATCACCATCATCATTTCAGCCATAGGACGTACACTGCTGAACATAGGCTTGTCACCCAATGCTTTCCATGTTGATCGATTCTGGAATGATAGGTTCTGGAATGGAACTGCTCTGTAGATGCACCCTCTCGCGAGAAATGCCTCTGAACCCAAGGTTTCACTTCGATCACCGTAGGGCGGACAGGTGTGTGGTATCTCTTGCATATCACCAACCAACATGCACGGTTGGGTTGTTGAAATTATGTAGGTACAAAATATTGCTTTGTATAAGTTATTTTACATGCATACTTAGTTAAAATTATGTAAAAGACGAACTCCACCTTAACACTCGTTGATAAGTAAACTGAGGCCAGCGCTGTTGGATTCATAATAATAATGTACATTATTTTATACTATCTTCTTTATATAAATTCTGATTGTGAATCTGTTTGTGGTCCTATGAGAATAAATGAAAAAAAAAAAATGGAGGCCGCCTACCTATCGGAAAACTCAGCGTGGGAAGTCCACCCACAAGGTGGACCGATGACATCATAAAGGTAGCAGGGAAGCGCTGGACGCAGGCCGCTAACCTCTACATATTTATCGTTAATTCAAAAGATTAACACAACAATGATACTAGTGAGTAACTAGTAGTAGTTCAGAAATAACTACTTCATTTATCCAGTGCCGTATTATCCATAAGGCCCTTTAGGCCAGTGCCTAGGGGCCCATTATGACCAGGGGCCCAGCACTCCCGATAAAAAATGAAAAAAAAAATGTTAAAGATTATTTTTATGCAACAAAACTCAAACCACCTCAAAACTTCGCCTTATTTTGGTTTAACACGTCATGTTTTGCAAAGAAAATTACAGTAAATTCTGTATTTTCAATCAATTGATGGCAAAATTAAAACAATCTAAAGGGTGGTTTACACACAAGTATTTAACATTGTACTTAGAACCGTCAAAAATACGTATAGTCCAGTAGAATTAGCTTTTAAGTCGGAAATAATTCCTACAAAAGATTTTATTGCTTTAATGGCTTCATTGGTTGCCCATTAAGACTCTCCTAGGTTTTCGACTTCGACGGAGTTGTGCTTAAGTGGTGGGGGCCCCCGAAAGGGGCGCTTTTTCGGTTTTCCGATTATATCGCGTAAAGGACTTACCCTATCGAAAAGTGGTCTTCGTGACAGTTGAAGGGCATTTAATCCTGCATTAAATAAGACAACAACAAATTCATATGTTTTGGACAAACCGTTCTCGTGCAAATGTTCGGCAAAGTAGAAAATATGTGTATAATTAATGACCCTCTCTACGTCCAATAGCTCGTCACCCGTAGGCTCCCAAGCCTTGTAAAGGGTCGCCTTAACCAGCGTATCCCTGTCTAGGCTCACGAGTTGGATTCGCTTATCCTTGTTCGTTCCAGCCGTTCCTTAACTGCGGTTGCTGCACCTCTTCCTGGCACTCTCCTGAACGACTCTGTGTTACCTACTGTGGCTGCCCCTCTTCCTTGTACCCTCCTGTACGATTTCATTGCTTAGCCATATGCTTGGTCCAAGGTTCGACGCCACAAAATCAACTTCGTACGCGTGAAAATAGTTTAAATACTATTTCCGTGCTTGCAACATTTTTCTTTACTGCTTCGACTAATAGAGTAGTCGTAGAGTGATTGTATATATCCTATAGCCTTCCTCAATTTATGAGCTATTCAACACAAAAATAATTATTTCAATCAAACTAGTAATTCTTGAGATTAGCGCGTTCAAACAAACAAACAAAAAACTCTTCAGCGTTTTAATATGAACTTGTTGTTGTTGATTTTTGGCGTCGAACCTTAGACCAGGCATACGGCTAGGCAACGTAGTCGGAGGATACAAGGAAGAGGAGCAGCCAGAGTAGGTAACACAGAGTCGTTCAGGTGAGTGCCAGGAAGAGGTGCAGCAACCGCAGTTAAGAAACGGCTGGGACGAACAAGGATAGGCGCATCCAGCTCGTAAGCCTTGATAGGGTTACACTGGTTGAGGCGCTCCTTTTCAAGACTTGGAAGCCTGTGGGTAACGAGCCATTGGACGTGGAGAGGGTAATTAATTATACACATATTTTCTACTTTGCCGAATATTTGCACGAGAACGGTTTGTTCAAAACATATGAATTTGGTCTTATTTAATGCAGGATTAAATGCCCTTCAACCGTCAGGAAGATCACTTTTCGATAGGGTAAGTCCTTTACGCGGTATAACCGGAAAACCGAAAAAGCGCCCCTTTCGGGGGCTCCCACCACTTAAGCACAACTCCGTCGAAGTCGAAAACCTAGGAGAGTCTTTATGGGCAACTAATAAAGCCATTAAAGCACTAAAATCTTTAGTAGGAATTATTTCCGATTTAATTCATTTTCGTGTTTAATTCTACTGGCCTAGTAATAAATTATTAGGCTTTTAATTAATTTTCGACATTGTGGAACCTAATTTATTTTCGTAACGTTGGCATTACTGCTTTAGTTTACATGACAGGTCGACCGTCGACGCCCTTCAGAGGCTAAAAAGCCTCACTGCGGAGGCTAGGGAGAGGGGTGAGGGTGTGTTGGCTGTATCATTCGATATAGCCAACGCTTTCAATACCATCCCTCATTCCACCATATTCTAGGGCACTTAAACATCACAGAGTGCCTCAGTACCTTCGAGCGCTGCTGGCCGATTACTTACGGGACCGCGAAGTCCTGTATGTTAACAGAGACGGCCAGCTCAAACGGCGCGGCGTAGCCAGCGGGGTTCCACAGGGTTCGGTGCTCGGTCTACTCTTATGGAACCTAGGCTTCAACTGGCTCCTCCGGGGCGTCCTTCTTGCGGACATGAGTATCATTTATGCTATGCGGATGACACTCTGGTCACTGCCTGGGGGAAGACATTTGGGGCCGCGGTACAGCTGGCGTCGGCGGGCGGCACATTAGTCGCGCTGGAGATGACTGAGGCCCTCTTCTTTCCGGGGCCTCGCCAGCGCACCCCTCCCGACGCCCACATTGTGATTGAGGACGTTAGGATTGACGTCAAAGGCCAGATGAAATTTCTGGGCCTCACGCTTGACGGGAGTTGGCATTTTAGCCCGCACTTCAACGGGCTAGCGCCACGCCTCCTTAAGGCAGCTGGCGCACTGAGTTGGCCCCTCCCGAATTTGGGAGGGCCACAAACGAGGTGTCGTCGACTTTATGCCGGCGTTCTGAGGAGCATGGTGCTGTATAGCGCCCCAATCTGGGCGGACGCACTCAACAAGAGGGAGAATGCTGCCCTTCTGCGTAGGCCCCAGCGGGCCATAGCGCAGAAAGTCGCAAGGACCTACTGCACGGTAGGGCACGCTGTGGCGTGCGTCCTCGTTGGTACTCCTCCTTGAGAGCTAGAAGCTGGGGTCTTGTCTGTCATCTATCACTGGATGGCAGACCAGAAGGCGCGTGGAAAGCGCCCGACCCCGGTGCGGCGGAAGAGCGCGAGATCATGATCGACCGCTGGAAGGAAGACATGACTCGCGCGCAGTTTGGCCGCCGCACTCTGGACGCCATTGGTCCTGTTCTGGACCAATAGTTGGAACGACCGCACGGGTTCCTCACGTTCCGTCTGGCGCAGGTGCTGACCGGGCATGGCTGATTCGGTTCGTACCTGCATAGGATCAGGTGAGAGGATCCCCGCCGTACCACAAATGCGGCGCAGCGGAAGACACGGTGAAGCACACCCTCGCGGTCTGCACAGGCTGGGAGGAGCAGCGCCGTGTCCTCACTGCGATCGTGGGCCGGGATCTTTCGCTTCCGAGCCTGGTCAACGCCATGCTGGGAAGTGAAGTATGCTGGATGGCGGTCGCCTCCTTTTGCGAAGAGGTCTTTTTTATTTTTTATTTTATGTGATAGGAGGCAAACGAGCAGACGGATCACCTGATGGTAAGTGATTACCGTCGCCCATAGACACCCGCAGAGGTCATCCTTCAGAAAGAGGCAGCGGAGCGCGAGCGGAAGTACGATCCTCTCGCCTCATCGCTCCACTGGCGGAGAACGGGGTACGACTCAGCCCAGGGCGGTCAGCAGGCCGGGGGTGCGGGGGCACCCTTGTCACCTCCGTCTGACGGGAACGGCTTGGCGTTTCGGGCCATTCCCGTCGGACCCACACAAGGGGGGCGTGTATGGTCCGCCGTGTAGGCGAGCTGTCGCCGGTGGTGTCGCGGAAGTCTAGGCTACGGCCCGATACTCGCGACACCCCCACTTGGGTGGTGACGTAACGCCGCGGAGGTTTTAGTGGGTATCACCCCGTCCTTTTCAGGACGGAGCAGCGTGATTTACGGACACCGTCGTTTGGAACGTCGCGTCTATGACTAAATCGCCGCATTACCCGCGTATAACGTATATGGAAGTGTACGCCTATTGAGGTCCAGTCGCCTGTTTTGGGCCACCTACTTATTCGCGTCCAAACGACAATCCTTGAAATAAGTATTAGCTGATTAAGTAGAATGTAGAATCAGGGGAAAATATTCAAGTAGCATCTGTCATACATCCAAGCATTCTTAGGCCTTTGGTTTTTGTAGTGTGACGGTACGGTTATTTCATTTTCCAGTGCTTACAAAGAATAATACACATATTTCAGCATATTAGTGTATTATGTAATCACACTCTTCTAAGTAAGCAGTTCTGCATTGCGTGACAGTGACGCGGCGGTGTGGTCACACACAGTCACTGTATCTGCACAAGCCACGTGCCAAACTGCCAAGATATGTTAAATGTGAACGTCATTTGGACTCGCGTCCAAATATTTATTTATTTATTAATAGGTACAATTGAAGTATGAACATAGAATACCACTTATTTACAAAAAATACAGCTGCAAATCACCTACAAATCTATAAACCAAGTTATATGGACATGGACGTGAACAAGTGACATTACCCTATGTGCGTACGCGTTTGGATAATGATAATAGCGCGGGGCTCTTAGCCGTGGATGTGTAATGTAAGGTGCCAGATGCGCGCAGTATCTTACGGCTTGAATTGTGGGTTTGAGCCGTTAACCGTTTATAGCTGAGGATATACAGATCTGTTCGGAAGATCTATCTCCCGCCACGAATAGCGCGTGGATTCGATTCCTAGAACGCTCGGAAAAACAACATATTATGGGAGAAGATTTCCGATAATCTAATTATTTATTTGCCGTCGACCTTGTTACCACCTTGTTACTCTATAGCAGCAGGGTTTCCTAAACTATGGGTCGCGAGTTCGCGACCCATAGTTTGGGTGGGTCGCGAGCGTACATTGAGTGGGCTCTGCCTGTAGAACGACACACCATCCTACCGATCCAACTGCTGGGCAGCGGGCAACTGTCAGCCGCCCGGACAGATTGTAATTTTGTAATTTGAAAAGTCCTATATTTAGGTATATTATTATTGATAACGGTTAATTATCCTGTAGGTGGGTCCCGAGTTTAGGAACTTGTATTTGATGAGTCGTAGCCCAGACAACTTTGGGAACCACTGCTCTATAGAGTTTAGTTTCTAATTTAATTTATAATGCAAATTGACCGATTTTATTAAATTCCAAATAAAAATTAATAAATAAGCGAAAATGAGCTTATCATAACTAAGTTGCCTATTTAATTAAATTAGTATTTTAATGATAGAAGGTTCGAATGATTAACTGAATAGTGCCAGGTATGGTATCGTAATATTTGGATATAATTGAAACAGGAAACAGTAATTTTAAAGCATCTATTCACAATCTAAGCCACTTCCGTTGGAATCTGTGTAATTTAATACAATGGATTAGTTTAGACCAATCACAGTGCTGACACTTCCTCTGCCATTCAATTCGTAGTGACATTAATGAAATAATTGTTTAGTTATTAATGAATAGCTTCAATTTGAATACTATTAATTTCATCCAAGGTATTGAGATTAAACACGTACTGGATTAGTTACTACCGCTCAAAATAGACTGAATCATGTGGAACTTAAGCCTATTTTGCGTGGTATTACGTGGTGAGAATAAAACCCGTATTTGCGGATTGTGTACTTACCTAATTCAAATATGTTTCTTAGTAGGTAAGTATTAAGGTAGTCGTTTTCGGTTAATTTTTATTTTTCTGATTTCACTGGACACCTTACGGCAGATATCGAATGGTCGGTAATTAGCTCGTGCGTGTTCTAGCAGTCTTTTCATCTTGAACCTAACAACCTCACATCATCATCATCACCATCATCATTTCAGCCATAGGACGTACACTGCTGAACATAGGCCTCCCCCGATGCTTTCCATGTTGATCGATTCTGGACTGATAGTTTCTGGAATGGAGGCCGCCTACCTATCGGAAAACGCAGCGTGGGAAGACCACCCACAAGGTGGACCGATGACATCATAAAGGTAGCAGGAAAGCGCTGGACGCAGGCCGCTAACCTCTACATATTTATCGTTACTAATTCAAAAGATTAACACAACAATGATACTAGTGAGTAAGTAGTAGTAGTTCAGAAATAACTACTTCATTTATCCATCTACAAAACGTTTAAATACAGTCGTGAGCGCATCAGACTAAACATTTCAGTTGCAAATCGCACCTAATTACAACTACATAAAGTACAAGTCTTAGCTTGATGTGCCCGTACTTAAGCTCGGAGTTATCTCGCAAGCCGTTTAGCTGTAGGGGAGACCAAGGAGAGTTGTAACGTTGAATGTTGTAAAATTTCTCTGAACCTAAGGCTGAGTTGCTCTACCAAACTTTAACCGTAACAACAACGATAAACGGTGTTTTATGTAAAGTTTGACAGATTATTGACGTTTGTCAAAGTTAAAGTGAGATGGTGAAACCGAGCCTAATGCCCGTTTTCACCATCAATCCCTAATTTTTAAGTGACCCCTATGACAACAAAATTCCTGTTATGTGTTACCATAGGGGTCACTTAAACATTAGGGATTGATGGTGAAAACGGGCATAAGACTGTTTATCGAGCTAGCAACTTCGCGAATTTATTTATTAATAAATTGTCAGCTCGCTGTCATAAGCGCAGGGAAATCGGCTTCAAACTCTCAAGAAGTTCTTCTTTCTTGAGAAGAAAATCTTGAAAATTATCTATCACCTCTGCTACAACTCTCCTCGGTCTCCCCTACCAACTCGCACAGACGAGATGCTCTCGTAATCGCGTGCATTCATGACGTTAGAACGTAGTTTGATAACGACTACACTTGGCACAGCTTTGTCATTCATAAAACTGTTTAATAAGAGTTATGACAACTGAAATTGTACTGGTTAGGATGCCAAAAAGCATAAAGGCTGGTGTATCTGATAAGGACCTTAAGCACTCATCTTTTGAAGACCCCAGTTAATTTTCATCCCTGACATAAAAGCCATCATCACCCTAGCCTTTTTATACTTAGTAAAATAGCTATTAACCTGCGGCTTCGCCCGTGAGGATATCAGTATACAGGGTGGAAACGATAAGTGATCTCATTCGATTATTTCTAAACTATACAAGATATCAAAACATTGGTTACTAATCCTGAAAGTGCTTCACAAGCTCTATCCAACGGTACCAATATTAGGTTACAGAATTAACTGGATCTATCCTAAAATTGTATGTTTTCAGCCTCCATACTAAATGTATGCCAGCCAAACGATAGTAGAAAATATAAGTATTTGATTTTTTTATTAAATAATAATTTTAATAAACACTTAAAATAAACTCGTAAATTGCATTCTTATTTAAAATTATTCTTGGAAAATATTGGTTTTAGGCTTTATTTGCTATAAAATTAACAAGACATGAGTGCCATGACTGTGGCTGCCTACTAAATGTATGGAAGCTGGAAACATTGAATTTTCGAATGGATCCAGTTTATTTTGTAACCTATTATTGATACCGTTGGATAGAGCTCGTGAAACACTTTCAGGATCAGTAACCAGTTTTCGAATATCTTGTATAGTTTTTAATATTATGTGGTTTTACTAAATGTATGGAAGCTGGAAACATTGAATTTTCGGATGGATCCAGTTTATTCTGTAACCTATTATTGGTACCGTTTGAAAGAACTTGTGAAGCACTTTCAGAATCTGTAATCAGTTTTTCGATATCTTGTATAGTTTAGAAATAATCGAATGAGATCACTTAACGTTTCCACCCTGTATATATATTTTATTATAGCTGACTTATGTCACTTTGGAATAATGCAGTTTTCCACTGGTGAAAGAATTTTCAAAGCCAAAATTCAACATTTCCATAGATTACTTCACACAAACAAACCCATAAACTTACAAAGCAAAGCTCTTTGTAATAATATTTTTATTAAACCGTTACTTTGCAGGATTACTTAGATTGCCTTGCATTCAGCATGTAACGTAATGTTTTGGCGGGCCTTCAGCCATCTTGTAGAATGGTTGCTCAGAGCCATAGCTCACGATGCGTTGCGGCACAGCATCGCAAAGATTTCGAATTTTCGAGGTATCGCACGGCGCGGCGCCGAATTTTTTTGCTGGATCCCGTTTACTAGTATACGTGTATAGTATAGTATTAACCCTTAACCACCTACTTCCTTGGTCTCTCAGACTCCTCTCTTCTCAGGACTCTAAACGAGAACGGGCCCTAAGGCCCAGAACAGACGGTGAAACGCAACTGCAACTAAACTGCAACTGCTAGTTACTTTTGAGTTGCATCTAAGTTTCTGCCATAGCGTCCGTTGAGAGACCACACATGACGCGACCAGTTTGAAACTTTCAGTTTCATTCATCAGAATCATTACAAAGTTTCAGTTTCGTTGCAGTTGCGTTTCACCGTCTGTTCTGGGCCTAAGACAACGCAGCGACCTAAATGGGTCCACATTGTATAACTGCCTAAATTGTAAGACCTAAAATGTGAATGCTAATGTGGTTATGCAAAATAAACTATTGAGTATTGAGTATTGACAACACTGCGTCGCATCGCCGTCGCAACGCGTCGTGAGCTTTGGCTCTTAGAAATTGCCCCGTGCTGCCTCGTCTTTATTAGCAGTCTGATTAGATATGCAAGCTGCGTGCCGGGAGACTTTACATTTAAAATTAAAGATGGAAGCCTCAGCCAAGCTGTTTGTAGCAGATTATATTTGGCAGATGCAGTCAAAGTGGTTTTAAACTCAACTAAAGGAGACTTAGCTTACATAAGAATGTTTTAATATGATTGTTGAATTGTGACAAAAAATCTGAATAAAGCCTTTTGATTTGTTAAATAGGTACTCACCCTTATTAGAAATCGAATGCGGAATTAAAAGTCATATAGTTTAAAAAAATATGTCCTTTTAGTTCAAACATTAATATGGTTTTAGTTTTCACTTCAACCATACTATGAACTTAATTAGCAGCTTTTCCGAAATCTTCGTAAGGACATAAGCCTGACTCTCCGATCTTATAGCCACGACTTCAAAACCTTACATCGAAAAACCTAACAAGATTCTAATACATAAATCTGCACATCATAAGTGCGTGAATCTGGTTTTTTCGCCACAATTACATCTTGATCCAGCCTTGCTAAAACAATTCTCTTTGCTGCCATCAATCCTGGTCACTCGGGACAGGACGTTCCCAAAAGGATATTATTCTACTTATTTAATTTCGTCCATCTGTTACCCGCGCCCGGATGACTCCTGAACTTTTGTTATTTATCCCAAACGTTTTTGCGGCAAGGAAATTTGTTGAAAATAAATTAGGAAGCAGTGAGCCCTGCTTTGCAAGATCTATATTAGGTACCTATTTCATGTAATGCTTTGTCATGTGCTGTTCTTCATTATTCAACAATTCCAGCTCCGACAAAAACTAATTTCTAAAGATCCAAAGGAGTAAAATATAATTTTGACAAGAAATGGGCGTAATATAAAATTTCCTCGTCTATTTTTTCTAAATTTGTACACAAATACTTACTTACCTTAGAGATCTCTAAGGCTGGGTTGTACCATCTTACTTTAGCTTTAACAAACGTCAAAAATATGTCAAACTCCATACAAAAACCATCGGTTATCGTTAAAGTTACCGTCAAAAATAGGTGGTGCAACTAAGCCTTAGCTTTATAAGCGCTTTTAACAGAACACTTGAATAGATTCGAGTCGGCTATTGATCTAATTAAGAGTAGGCGCGCACCGTTGATTTTTCGTCGGCCGATAGTTTAGTCGGGCTGTTGATCAGTATGGGCATGTATGGGAGTGCGCACACTACGCCGATTCGATTTGGCCGATTTTTTATACAATTTGAAATCGGGTACAACTATCGGCCAACTAAAAATCAACGGTGTGCGCCTACTCTAAGTCTTGAACTTCTATTACTCTTCAGTTCACCGTTTAAAATTTGTTCGTGTTGTAAGTGACGTATCAAAAAAATTCTTTTGCGTTTGTTAGAAACATCTTATCTTCCAAATCCAGCGAAGCCAATTTACGATAAAGATCCCCAATAATAAGCATCTCCGTTGTTAAGGATGATCTACAAAGTGAGGAACTGAGTAACATTATTTTTTACATCATTTCATATTATACCTATGTAAATGTAGTAGGTACTTACTCCTAAACGTGACTACCAATGTTATAATTAAGAATATGAATAAATTAAATTCGCAACAACTTGGTTTTCCATTTATACATACTTGTACCACAAGAAATGTGACATACCTACATAAAAAGTTGCTCTACCATTATCATTTAAGCATTCTTAGGCAATCGTAAACACATCCTTGTTCTGTTTGAATCACATTATAGTTTGGAGATGAACCTTAGAGAATATTATATTGTAGTATTAATCTCTGAATATTTTGAATACCTTATTATTATATTTATATTTAGGCCATTTTTAGGGTACTTAAACATATTCATCCGAAAATATATTGCCACACCACCACTTTGAGGCAACATATTAGCTGGCTAAATTCTTGGGACACATGGGTTATTAACTGAACATAACTCAAGCACGCGGCAGCTTATGAATCATTCACACAACGCACTTAACTGTACACTGTATTGATGTGAACACGCCTTTAATCTGAATCTTTTAAAATGATGTCAAGCGAAAAATGGAATCAGCCACCGTTTCCACAGCAGACGAATGAATACGTGATTGATGATACAAGTGACTTTAGCGAACAAAAACACCTAATATTTAGGGCGGGGATAGGGTTGCCAGGTGTCCGGTTTTAGCCGGACATGTACTTGGCTTTTTACGGTTTTGTCAATGTATTCAACCGGACAGGCCGGCAATATTGTTAAATAATATAAAATATTGTCTTGTCCGGCCTGTCCGGCTTTTGTTAGGCTTTTTATTTAAAAGTCGAGCCACAGAATAATATCAAGCGCTCGCATCAGGGTGTTGGGCAACCGATGATGATAATATACTCACTCGTGACTCTCCGTGAGCTAAGCACCCGTGACGTGTCCGGCTTTTAAGGTAAAATGTCCGGCCAAATGAAGCACAGAGTCCGGCTTTTGTGTTTTTGGACCTGGCAACCCTAGGCGGGGAAGACCTAATCGACACGGGAACTGCCACCTTACCTACATTTGGTTAATCAAGTAGAAAGCTAATCTAATACCAACGTGCTAATTCTCGAATTTACCGAAAGATTAAAGATGAAACTCGATTATAGGATAACAGTGGATAATGAGTGTCGAATTGCAAAACATTTAAAAAGTTATATATAAGACGATTTATTCCATGAAGGTCTTAATTTTAGGGGTTCCTGTAGCAAGAAAATATCATAGAAACTCTCGATTTGATAATAATGTTCAGATGGGACACAAATTGAAAATTCCCTGTTCATTTATTGTCCGTTTCCGCTCTCATTGTCCGTAAAGAAATATAATTTCGTGCTTCGGGGGTCACGTTAATTCGTTTCGATCCAATTCAGCCACGTCAGATGTCTGTAACGGTTCGTAAAGTTAAGTGCTAGGGACGTGACGTCATTGTTGCAACTCACATGAGTCAAGAAGATTCCTGGCCGAAGTCTTAGCCTAGGCACAGACCACCGACTTTTAGTTGGCCGATAGTTGAGCCCGATTCTAATTTGAATGAAGAATGGTATCGGCCGATTCTTCATACAAATTTTAATTCGATCCAATTATCGGCCAACTAAATGTCGGTGGTCTGCGCCTATAAGTTGAGCAAATTAATGTTAGGGTTACCAAAATCTAAAAATAATAATNAACTGTACACTGTATTGATGTGAACACGCCTTTAATCTGAATCTTTTAAAATGATGTCAAGCGAAAAATGGAATCAGCCACCGTTTCCACAGCAGACGAATGAATACGTGATTGATGATACAAGTGACTTTAGCGAACAAAAACACCTAATATTTAGGGCGGGGATAGGGTTGCCAGGTGTCCGGTTTTAGCCGGACATGTACTTGGCTTTTTACGGTTTTGTCAATGTATTCAACCGGACAGGCCGGCAATATTGTTAAATAATATAAAATATTGTCTTGTCCGGCCTGTCCGGCTTTTGTTAGGCTTTTTATTTAAAAGTCGAGCCACAGAATAATATCAAGCGCTCGCATCAGGGTGTTGGGCAACCGATGATGATAATATACTCACTCGTGACTCTCCGTGAGCTAAGCACCCGTGACGTGTCCGGCTTTTAAGGTAAAATGTCCGGCCAAATGAAGCACAGAGTCCGGCTTTTGTGTTTTTGGACCTGGCAACCCTAGGCGGGGAAGACCTAATCGACACGGGAACTGCCACCTTACCTACATTTGGTTAATCAAGTAGAAAGCTAATCTAATACCAACGTGCTAATTCTCGAATTTACCGAAAGATTAAAGATGAAACTCGATTATAGGATAACAGTGGATAATGAGTGTCGAATTGCAAAACATTTAAAAAGTTATATATAAGACGATTTATTCCATGAAGGTCTTAATTTTAGGGGTTCCTGTAGCAAGAAAATATCATAGAAACTCTCGATTTGATAATAATGTTCAGATGGGACACAAATTGAAAATTCCCTGTTCATTTATTGTCCGTTTCCGCTCTCATTGTCCGTAAAGAAATATAATTTCGTGCTTCGGGGGTCACGTTAATTCGTTTCGATCCAATTCAGCCACGTCAGATGTCTGTAACGGTTCGTAAAGTTAAGTGCTAGGGACGTGACGTCATTGTTGCAACTCACATGAGTCAAGAAGATTCCTGGCCGAAGTCTTAGCCTAGGCACAGACCACCGACTTTTAGTTGGCCGATAGTTGAGCCCGATTCTAATTTGAATGAAGAATGGTATCGGCCGATTCTTCATACAAATTTTAATTCGATCCAATTATCGGCCAACTAAATGTCGGTGGTCTGCGCCTAAACTTAAGTTGAGCAAATGTTAGGGTTACCAAAATCTAAAAATAATAATTGTGTTACATTACCAACATACCACATCTATTGAATCTTAGCTCTTCTTATATTATTATCTATCGCTTAATGTGTAGTTTTTAAATATAACATTCGTTGTCTATTAAGTAGGTATGTTTTGCTAATAAATATGTTTATTTGTTTTTAATAGCTGTGAATTCTGTAACAACATAAAAATAAAATGAACCCGGAAAGCCTTCTGGATCGTGATTGATTTAAACATGAAAGTAAAGCGCTTAACATTTTGTGTATTTGTATCCCTATTTACTTATTATGAAAACGTGTGAGGAAGCTTTATAAGGATGAGGAAAGTCGACCAATTAAAAATAACTGGCACGTTGTAAATGTTGGTTTGTAATTTAAAAAGGAAATTAGCCAAGTCAATCACCTATTTATTCTTTGATTGATACAGGCATACAGGTGTCAGTGAACTGTCTGCTTGGACTCTTTTTTTCAGAATCAGAATCAGAATCAGAATTTTATTTGCGTAAAAACATGGTATATAAAGATGTTACAGAATTCTTTGCCATATCTTTTTTTTTATCCACAACGAGGAAGCTCTTGGCCTGTATCTCATGGTAAGTGACGATCAGACCGAAGGTGGAAGCAAGCTTCACCCGGAATCCTCAACTACGGAGGAACTGGCTATCTTACCTCCAACTGCCGGAATACAACAATGCAATCTTTTGAAACTCAAGGGAAAGGAGGGATTTCATCTCCTCTATCATTATCATTCATTATTTCATCAATAGAATCTTATTTTGCACATATGTGCAAACAGCACGAAGGCATAATTGAAAAAAAAAATACCTGCTTTTATAATTTAAAAAGTACTCGTATATTATTAGCCTTCGATGCTCCTTGATTGATGCAGGTGTCGGTGTACAAATAGACGTAATTTCCGGGCGAGACAACTTGATCGACTCGCCATGTAGCCTCGATGCTGCGGGCTTACAGAAACTCAAGGGGATTCAACCTAAACGGAGGTGGAAGAGTTTTAATTAGGGATTGAAGGTACATTAAGGAGAGAGTATAGTTTATTTTACATAATAGGTCTGTACAGCTATGTATTTTTAGAACTATGAACTACTGAATCAATATGATTAACTACGCCAACGCTTCTTAAGTACGGTATCAACAAAAGAAATTTGAAAAAAAATAATAATAGGTTACATTACAAACATACCACATCTTTTGAAACTTAGCTCTTCTTATATCTGTCGCTTGATGTGTAGTTTTTAAATATAACATTCGTTGCCTATTAAGTAGGTATGTTTTGCTAATAAATATGTTTATCTGTTTTTAATAGCTGTGAATTCTGTAACAACATAAAAATAAAATGAACCCGGAAAGCCTTCTGGATTATGATTGATTTGAACATGAAAGTAAAGCGCTTAACATTTTGTGTATTTGTATCCTTATTTACTTATTATAAAAACGTGTAAGGAAGCTTTACAAGGATGAAGAAAGTCGACCAATTAAAAATAACTGGCACGTTTTGTTGTAAATGTTTCTTTGTAATAATTTATCTGGACTGTTACTTAGCTTTATTATTAGTTTTTTTTTTTCTCTAAGAGATAACTTGGTATTGTCATTCTCACTAAAATGTCTCTGGGGTGGTGGCGTAGTGAGGCGGGTCGTTACATTCCCTCTAATATGGTCGAGTGAAGCGATGGCTGGTTCACTCGTCATGTCTGTGAACAGGCGCTGCTTTCGGGGACTGGTCAATCCAAGTTATTCCAACTTATGTATGCGAGTCATTTCTACTAGTATTTGAGTATGTAATCTGTAAGTCTAGATATTAGCACGTCACTACCTTGTTTAATATGCCACGCAATTTTGTATACCCATTCTTATAAGATACACTATACAAGAATGCATGGTAAATTCAGTGAACTGCTCCTGAATCGAATGTACCTACTACTGCTATTTCTATTTATTTATAACCGGCAGACAGTGGTGACTGAGTTTGTTGCGGCGCTTCTTCTCAGCACTTGCCAAATGTTGGTCTCGAAGCGCTGGTAGGGTAAAAAGATTATGAGACATGTAGAGGCTCCTTAAGAGCAAAATGACGATTTGTAAGAACTATTTATTAGTCTAAACAAATAAAGAAATTTTGACTTTGACTTTGACTTTATAAAAGTAAATTAGCCAAGTCAATCACCTATTTATTCTTTGATTGATAGAGGCATACAGGTGTCAGTGAACTGTCTGCTTGGACTCTTTTTTTCAGAATCAGAATCAGAATCAGAATTTTATTTGCGTAAAAACATGGTATATAAAGATGTTACAGAATTCTTTGCCATATCTTTTTTTTTTATCCACAACGAGGAAGATCTTGGCCTGTATCTCATGGTAAGTGACGATCAGACCGAAGGTGGAAGCAAGCTTCACCCGGAATCCTCAACTACGGAGGAACTGGCTATCTTACCTCCAACTGCCGGAATACAACAATGCAATCTTTTGAAACTCAAGGGAAAGGAGGGATTTCATCTCCTCTATCATTATCATTCATTATTTCATCAATAGAATCTTATTTTGCACATATGTGCAAACAGCACGAAGGCATAATTGAAAAAAAAAATACCTGCTTTTATAATTTAAAAAGTACTCGTATATTATTAGCCTTCGATGCTCCTTGATTGATGCAGGTGTCGGTGTACAAATAGACGTAATTTCCGGGCGAGACAACTTGATCGACTCGCCATGTAGCCTCGATGCTGCGGGCTTACAGAAACTCAAGGGGATTCAACCTAAACGGAGGTGGAAGAGTTTTAATTAGGGATTGAAGGTACATTAAGGAGAGAGTATAGTTTATTTTACATAATAGGTCTGTACAGCTATGTATTTTTAGAACTATGAACTACTGAATCAATATGATTAACTACGCCAACGCTTCTTAAGTACGGTATCAACAAAAGAAATTTGAAAAAAAGCTTAAAAACGTTTGAGGAAATCAATCTACCTGCTTGTCGGGCATATTTTTACTTGACTTCAAGTATTTCTAGAATCTATATTCACTTTTAATATAGAGACGGAAATTAAATCTGCCTCCAGGAGTTGCGTTGATACTTAGTTACTTAGAATTGAGTTTTCATCAAAACAGTAAGCATCAATTACTAAGGTACGTGAAAAATAAGACTTCATTCTTCACCTCTGTCTCCATATGCTGTCGGTCGTGACCATTACGTGAAATGAAACACGCACTCCATTCTTGGACTCAAGATAAATGGGCTCATTTCTCATTGGCCTGTGTTACACATCGATCAATCGGCCAATGGCTACCGCGGGCTGTCAACTGAAAGCTAGTCCGTTTAATGGTTATGCTGACCCAAATTAAATCAATGTAACTGGTAAACCAATACTGAAATGCAATTTATATTCAAAAGTGTCACTGTCACTGCTAAATAAAACGAAAAGAATCAGTAACTGGCTACGTTTAAAAATTAAAACATATCAAAAGTGTATTTTGCTTATTTTCATCAAATGACACTGGCTACTAGCAATGCACACCATTAAAAAAAGTTCTACATTTCTAAAACAGGCTGTTTTTATTCTTTAAATTAAAAACTCATCACTTTTTATAATCTTTTTTATGTTTGAAATTTAAATTTAGAATAAATCGAATATTATAGTTGTCTTTTGTTTCGAACAACTCATTTAACCCTTTCCGCAGATCGTCCCTCTTTCGATTAAACAAGACCTCTGGATAAGGTCTTGTAGAGTAAATAATTTAACTTGTAGAATTTGCGTATCCTTCGTAACAATCTAATTAAGATATTTAAATGGGTTGCTGTAGATTTCTCTTGGGGAGCTCCTTTACCTTCGTCTTAAAAGTAAAATAAATCCTTTTCAATATAAGCAGTTATGAGCCTAATAATAAAGTATTAGAAGCCAAATTTGTTTCTTGCTGTTCATTTCGTACTGGGATAATACGAAATAAATGAGCATTTTCTATTTAAATATTCAACAAGAACAAATCTATCAAAAGCCTTTACAATTTCTACACTTTTAACCGACTTCAAAAAGGAGGAGGTTTCGGCTGTATGTATGTTTTTTTTTCTATTACGAGTTTCTCGGATGTTCACCGATTACTCCGTCAATGGAGAAGTTTTCAAATTTTTTCTATTAATAAAATATTAAGTAAAACCAATAATACTTGTGAAAGCATCATGCAAATATCTCTACAAATAAAAAATTTGAACTTTTTTTTATTTATTTTTTTATTTTTCTGTCAGGGTCATTAAACATTAACGTAGGGAACCCGACTGTAACATATCCCAGACCTGGCCATATACAAAAAGAAGAAAAATACTTTGACATATTATAGTGTCATTCTCGACGACGCGTCTGGGGTGGTACGGTACCTACCTAAGTATTGTGCTTGAAACGTGAACAGTGAACGTAAAAAAATGACATTAATTGTATGACATATTGTGCAGTGCCCCTAGCGGCTACTTTCAAGAAACAAAATCTTCATAGAGATTTTTGACGTACTCGCTAGCGAGCACACCTAACGTAAACTCATGGTAGGTGCACAGATAGCGATAGCAATTTGTTTAAAGTTCTTAATTTGTAGTTTACCTCAAGTTTAGTTTATCACCTTAAATTGTATTCCGACTTAAGTTATAGTGATAACGAAAACTCCGAACCGGGTTCACCAGCCGTTATTAAAGCATGAGTTTCGCGAGTATTATCGGACAATGAAACTGAGGCGGTTATTGTTCTCGGTTCGTTACTGAGTGGCGCTCTCCCGGAGAGGGCTCTTGACAACTACGCCAGTGCGGACGGGGACGGTAGGCCTTTAAAGGGTTAAGAAAGGGGATCTGGCACCGTGTTTCCATCAGATCATAATCTGACGTAATGAGATTAAAGATCGTTTCACCATTCTTCCGCTAATGTTTGAGTGTTATTGGTACACGCTAAATTATCCATGAGTGCACACGCACACTCTGGTTCACAAGCAGGCTGATTGGAATCCCCAAGGAAAACGCAAAGGGACATATGACCATAAGTCAAGTAAGTCAAGCACACGCACACTACAATAATGACGCTCGGATTGCTCGGATGATCATGAAACTCCCCGCACCCCGCGATTCCCTCGACCAATAATTGGTGGGTTCGCGTCTTCGTGGACGTAACGATCTTTCTATACAATCTAACCCAACCTAACCCACTTATAGTTTACAATCTCACGCGTTATATTATAAAGTGACGGAGTTCACAATTTCACGTTGACAGATCCAAAAGGTAAAACAACAAGTATAGTGATATGGTAATTATTCTTATGAGTAGAAAAGGTAGCTTCCAACCGGCCTATCTAGAAATCATTGGGATGCCCTGTGAGTCCTGTGACTTAACATGATGATGATGATAAAATTGAAAATTAGTAGAATTTCTTGCAAGTTTGAAATATTTTTATCGACACTATGAATTGTAATATCACGAATGAGCTCTATGGAGACTTTTGAACCCTATTGCATTGTGACCACAATAGGAACAATAAAGGATTATTTTACCCGGATCATTTGTTCCGAAGGTGACACCCTTGCCATCGATACAATATACAATATCATCTGTTTTTGTTTGTACGTTATTCTATTACAAAGACATAGATATAATATTACAACTAAACTGCTACAGTCATCAACAATCTTTACAACTTAAGTTTTGACTAGGTACACACAGCAAAACTATCATGCTTTTAAACAATGATCTCATACACACACAGGCACACATAATAATTAAATTATAAAATTCGTTTATTTTTTGCAAGTAGAGTGTACAGTATTACTTTAACCCTACTACTGCTTCGCGACAATAATTGAGCCAGTGCTGAGTGATGCGAGCTCAGCAGTTAAAGATTCCAAGCATTTTATCTTTTATACACATCAGCCTTTTTTGTTTAAAAAGTTGGGAATGTAACTTAGAACCAACTCTGATCCAGTTATCAGCCCATGAAACTTCATTAATTTGCATAAACTGACAATAAATACTCGAAGTTCTGAAGTTTGCGGAAGTTACTGCAGCTCGAAATAGTATTGACGTAAACTTCAACAACAAACTGAGGAGTTGAGCTTGAGTGTGTTATTGAGTCAGGACTTAGGTCTGAGGTTTAAATGCATTACCTATATCTAAACGTCATAGGATAAGTTGAAATTGCAAATGAGTTTGTTGTTTAAGCTTTTGGGCACATGATGTATTCCTAAAACGGGATATTTATAAATCTAGTGCTTAACTTTGTCAATACCTGAGGTATGGGAACGGCTAAGGAGGGTGTTTTTGCAACGTAAAAAGTCAGCGAGACTTCAGATCTCCTTCAGATATATCGCTTTTGCTGTTATTTTACCAAACAACTCAATTTACAACATGAAGAAACTTAATTTTCGCAAAATTTTACTACATTAAGGAAGACGAAAAGTACGATACGTCAAAATTTAATTTCTTCTAACCAAAAGGATTCACTTCTCAAGCCTGTTAAAGGCGCTTCCAGGTAATATCAGGCCAGAGCCCCGATTACGGTAACTTTTAACGTTTACAATCCAGACACGCTTCTCGATTCTGCGATACGATTGGTCGTTCAACAGCGTACGTCAGCTGTTTCGACCAATCGTATCGCAGCGTCGATGAAGCGTGTCTGGATTGTAGACGTTAAAAGTTACCGTAATCGAGGCTCTGATCATCTCCGCGAGTTTACATCGAAAACAAAACACGCACGATGGCCCACCTACAGGGTACTATTCGACAAGGCCTCACATACGAGCGAACATTGACTCACGCACGCGTATTCTTGTGTATGATGGAAGAAAATAAAGAAAATGGTGTACTAAATACTGTGCAGTATTAAACTGCCTAAATAATAATAAAAACACAGAATGTACTTTTTTAAGTTGTCTCAGGACACTGTGAGATAAATAAGTAATTAATATTATTCATGATAATTCATGCTATATCATGTATTTCCTCCGCCATTTTCCGCAGTTTGGCACCTCACGTCACATCATTTTACCGAAGTCAGCCCTATAGCTTCGGCGCAGTGCCGATCACTGACGTTTGTCAACAAAATGATGCTTGACTCTTGAGACAGGCTAAATTACACCATATTGTTAATGACATTGAGCATACATTTTTTAAATACCTTCGCGAAGTAAAACTTCTGTACGTAGTACTTATTATTATTCTGTGGTAATATTATAAAATATCCACGAAGTATACATTCCTGATTCCCAGTTCCCGGAAAAGGGTTAACAGGAATAGGTCGAACGTAAATCATCCTCAATCTTGCTTAAAAGTTCACCAGAAATATTTCACGGTTCTTTATGAAAACAACGTGTTTCCTGAATCTTAATTTTCAATTATAAATTATACAGGGCAGAGTTTTTACGATGTTGGTAGCTATTTAATATTCAGCTTTGTTTTTTGAATTTTCATTTAAAGTTAAACTTTCTTGATTAGTTAGTCTTCCGGCAGTCTTTTATTAGACTGTGGAGAGTAAACTAGCAAAATTAAGTAAGGATTGAGGGTTCACTTTTTTAGTGTTAGCTGTTGAAAGACACGTTCGTTCGTTTCAGCCGAATGACGTCCACTGCTGGACAAAGGCCTCCTCCAAGGTTTTCCACAATGAACGGTCCTGCGCTGCTCGCATCCAGGCTCTTCCCGCGACCTTCACCAGATCGTCGGTCCACTTAGTAGGAGGCCTGCCCACGCTAGGTCTTCCAGCCCGTGGACTCCACTCGAGAACTTTTCTGCCCCAACGGCCATCGTCTCTACGAGCTATGTGCCTGATTATGAAAGACACCTTAAGACAAAGTTATAATACTATACTAGTAAGTTTATAACCACACATACATTGTATGTCTATTTGTACCAAATAATATCATTTAGCTTATCTTATATATTTAGCATTTATCATTAGCGTCGGCCGTTTGGTGTAGTGGTTCAGAACGGACTACTATGCCGAGAGGTCCCGGGTTCGATTCCCGGCCGGGCAGAAATTGAAATGATGAATTTTAATTTCTGTGACGGGTCTGGGTGTGACTATGTATAATATTTATGTATTTAAAAAAAAAAGTATATAAGTAGTATATCCGTTAAGCTAGCACCCATAACACAAGCATTAAGTTGCTTACTTTGGGGCTAGCTGGCGCTGTGTGAAATTGTCCAAAGATTTATTTAAAGATTTATTTGTCCAAAGATTTATTTATTTATAACTTAATACGACTACGAAATACAAAAGCAAATACTATACTTTCTTGACGAGTAGGTAAGTACCTAATCACCTAACTATGGACATAAATGGATTGAAAATAGTTATATTTTGTTATTAAAAAGCAACGCGATCAATCTGAAAACGTAATATCTATTTATATTATTTAATGGAAGATATTTTCGATAGTTATAGAAATTATTTAAAAGTGTATAATTTAATGACACGTTTTTACTCGCGCGTTTCGAATCTAAGGTACAGTCAGCGTCAAATAGTTTGTGACACCCAAAGTAGCTAAAAAAATCGCAACACGTCATTGTTACAATAATTGGCATAAGGTATATTGTCAACAACGTAAAGGGGCGTAGACAGAATGTACGAAACATGTGTCCACGTGCAGTTGAGCGTTTTCATAGGCAACATAACAAAAACGCGTCATCTGGACCAGCTCTTAGGAACTTTTTGGGACATAGTACGTGATTTTTCTCGCCGACGACAAAGTTTAGATGCGACAATAATGAAAGTTCCGATTTCACGCGTCGACGCGCGTCTGAAAAGGATCAAGATTTAAGATCTTCCCATTTTGTGTTGTATTCAAGTGCTTAAGAGTGGACTTATGTATTTTTGCAAGGAATACACTCCTTACAGGTGGAACCTAGAACCACAAAATTTAAAACGATCTACATTAGTTAGATTGAACATTAAAGTCAATCCATAGGTACGATATTTTAAAATTCACATTTCAGCAGTATAAAATTACTGGCTACTTTTCCAAAGACAGGTTGGAAGTTGGACGATTAATACACTTAATGGCAATCAAATGTCAAAACTATGTAAACTATGTATAGATCATAAATATTAATGAATCACAATCGTTTAATAATAAAGAACCTTAAAGCCCGTTCAAAAATCAAAAATCAAAATCAAAATCAAAAAATATTTATTCAGTTTAGACCACAAGTGGCACTTATGTTACTATGCACTTACGTTTTCATCACCAATCCCTAATTTTTAAGTGACCCCTATGAAAACAAAATTCCTGTTATCTGTTAACATAGTGGTCACTTCAAAATTAGGAATTGATGGTGAAAATGGGCATTAAACTACTGAATAGGCAATAGGTATCTTCTAAGAAGCTCGGAGAAGGCAAGCACTATAAAAGTGGGTTAACAATTTTAAAACGTCATTTAATTGAGTGCAATGTACATTTCTAATGCTTGTCTTATTTTTTGCCCTCAAGCCGACATCTGGGTTGCCTTCATCTTGAATAATTAATGTCGTTCAAAGGAAAAATAACGTCATCGTTGCATTTTTATAAGATTCCGCGAGCGTTTCTACTCCTACGCAATTTTTTGCCTCATTAGCAAGTAAAAAGCAAACCGTTAAGGAAACAACAACGTTAATTCCTTTTATAAAATAATGACCGTAGGTTCTTTATTTATTCTTATCTCTGATTTATGCTTAACTTCTAAATGCTCAAAGTAATAATTGCCAGGTAACTGAGCCCTTCTAATCATCGGTAGCCCGACTCCTAATTATAATAAACTAGCTTTCCGCCCGCGGTTTCGCCCGCGTGGAATTTTGTCTGTTACAGAAAAACTTTATCGCGCGCGTCCCTGTTTCAAAAACCGGGATAAAAACTATCCTATGTTCTTTCCCGGGACTCAAACTATCTCTATGCCAAATTTCATCAAAATCGGTTGCGAGGTTTAAGCGGGAAAGCGTAACAGACAGACAGACAGACAGACAGACAGAGTTACTTTCGCATTTATAATATTATACTAGCTTTCCGCCCGCGGCTTCGCCCGCGGCTTCGCCCGCGTGGAATTTTGTCTGTCACAGAAAAACTTTATTATTTTTGGCTGCATGTAATAGTAATTATACGTTCATCAGAACACATCAAGTGAAATCCTCGCAAGCTTTTAGGTTAGCAAACGTTTTAGCGTTCACCTAACAGCCAGACGTCAATCAACAACTCATCTTCCCAACCCAAGGGAACTGCTAGTTGCTTGTATTCTAATTTAGGAGAATCTAACAAGTTACAAGTCGCTAACTTTAAATCTTGTTCAGTCGGAGATTAACTGTTTGGTGGAGTGGTTCAATTAAGGGAATGTCGTGGTTACATGATGAGGGATAACGGTCTAATCGTTAAGCTGAAAAAATATATTCAGTTTGTAACATACGCCCGTATTCACAAACGATGCTTGCTTAAGTGACGCAGCAAATCGAGCGCACAGCGTTGAACAGAGATCTGTGAGACCTCATAGTAATGTTTGTGAATACGGGCGTTAGATCTCTATCAAGAAACAGTTAAAAATATGAAAAGACAACTCGTATTGTCAACTGTTTTTCAGCCACTGTGCAGTTAGCGTGAGGTCCATTTTGAAGTATTGCAATTATTTTCGTTCAAGCGTACCGTATAAATAAACTATTCGGTGTTTAACCGAAAAATATCTCTTTAATATGTAAATTATGTATAACATAAGTAACATGTTAACAAAACTTTACGACAAACCTATCTTGGAGATGTGAATTTCAAATGTATTTTTATTTATTTTACACTAATGAATAAAATTATGAAATAATATTTTTATTCGCGGGAGGTGCCTGGAAGCGCAGGACCAGTCTTTGTGGAAATCTTTGGGGGAGGCCTTTGTCCAGCAATGGACGTCATTCGGCTGAAACAAACAAATGAACGAATATTTTTAAGTGTGAAATTGTTTGTACTCGTCTAGCTATGGTCGGTACGTCCACGGGTCACGCGTCCTGATGGAATTTCGGTGTTTTGCGACTTACACGATCCTTAGACCTTGCCGCCTCGTTAGCGCGCGTTGATTTCTCCGCTTGACAGCTGGGCTGCTTGACTTGTGTTTATGTGGTTTAAAGCCCAGAACAGACGGTGAAACGCAATTGCAACGAAACTGCAACTTTCTGATGATTCTTATGAATGAAACTGAAACTGAAAGTTTCAAACTGGTCGCGTCATGTGTGGTCTCTCAACGGACGCTATGGCAGAAACTTAGATGCAACTCAAAAGTAACTAGCAGTTGCAGTTTCGTTGCAGTTGCGTTTCACCGTCTGTTCTGGGCCTAAGTGACAGTTCGCAGTCGCGTTGTGATTCAATCCCTTGCAGTTAAGGTTGGAGGAAATGCCAAGTTACCCAAATTAGAGGCCATTATGGTAATTGCCAATAGTGGTGAAGCTAAGTGTGGCTCTTGCCGCTTAAATTAAATGGGACTATTTAGTAGGCAATTTGTACAATGCAATTTTACTGATATTCTTTATAAGAAATGGAATTAATATGTACTAATTTTGTTATTTCAAAATAACACAATTTGAAGATTTGAATAAAAATAATTGTACTAGTTTAAATAATCTCCATTAGTTAAATTATAAGTTGCAAGTCACTTATTTTTACGTTTTCAGGAATTTGTCATTAGTTACTACGCGCGACTACGCGCTTAAATTTCAGTAAATTATAAGCTATCGTATTATGTGAATATGCTGTTGTTATGCTATCGTTAATATTATATGTTAATATGCTGTTGTCTCTATTATTGATTCATGACTAGAAACAGTATGTAATTCAATTTGCTACCTAAGTTTGGGTTACCCTTAGAAGGGTGCGAACAGATTTCCAACGTCATCTCCTTATTGCCAAAATGTCTCCAGCAGTTTAACTTCTTGAATTCCGACGAAATCTCTTGGTCCGCGACAAAAGAGTGGAGCAATGAACGGATAATCGCTTCGGGGCACAATAAGGGCTCCAGATCATGATTGATGACGAAACTTCCAGCCTCAGCCTTCAGGACAACTCTAAAGTAGGCTAGGGCCCTTTGTTTATACTGCTTGCAGACCTTGACAGTGTTTGAACAAATGTTGGTGTCATCCAGTGGGTGGTTTACTATCGTGCTGAAAAACTCAAGATCCAAAGGCCACTATTTGGGTCAGGTCAATAAATGATTAGGGCTATTACAGAAGTAGCAGTAGTTGCTGTTCTAAAATAAATTCGATACAACTCGAGGAATATGTTGAGAACGTCTCTAAATATAGGAGTGATCTTTTTAACTGATTCGGTTATGTATTAATGAAATGAAAATGATGTATTCATATCCACCTGTGCGAGCCAAAGTCGTGGAATATTTTGACGAAGCGAATCACACACCTTTCATTGTGATTAAGATTAAATCCTATCTTTTGGAAAATTACATAATTTATGTTTGGTTTCTTGAGATAAGCATTTATAAACATGAATCACAATAGAACATAAGTACATTTTGGGATCAACTGCCATAATAGCGCTTTCTTTTTCAGTCGGTTTGATCGATGTGATAATCCGCAGTACAAAACAATTTTACGAACCTTCCAAAAATTCCATTATTCTTCAAAATGATCGAGCACCAATAAAAGTCTAACTTTGTTAACTTTTCTTCTTGAAACAATCTCGTTCATCAAAGTGATCAAACCTACAGACGTTCACTGATCGCGTTCAGATTTACTGAGTAACGAAATAAGTTTCTTTTTATGGCAACATTCATTCGGGCGGTCCGAACACTAGTTATTTGATGAACATAATTAACTTTAAAAAAAAATAAAACCGACTTCAAATGCGTGAACACAAAAAAAACTAAAAATTAAAAATATTGCGTATAAAAAAGTTCATCCCCAATTTTCCACCCTTGGGGGTGAAATATTTTCTTCAAATTCGCATGAAACCACCCTTTTGATAATACCTATTTAACAAAAAATAATCGTTCAAATTGATTTATAATCGGCGGAGATATTGCGTATAAAAAAGTTCATCCCCAATTTTCCACCCTTGAGGGTTGTTTTTTCTATTATAAAATTTAAATGGGACCACCCTTGAGGTATTACCTATACGCCGAAAAAAGATTTGTTCTAATCGGTTCATAATTGGCGGAGATATCGCGTAACAAACATAGAAAAAAAAACATACGGGTCGAAATGAGAACCTCTTCCTATTTTTTTGAAGTCGGTTGAAAATTGGCGCTACCGTCGTAAAAGGAGTGAATTATAAAAATGGTTCGGACGTAAAGTAAATCCCAATTACCGCCACACCTGCTGCTAGTGACGTCCCATATGTGTAGCGGGACAAGCTATTAGAATTTTCTTTGGAAATACAGCACTGAAAATTAACAGTTTTAGCATTGAAATACATACATAATTATATTAATTAGGGTACCGGTTTTCATCAAAATTAGAACGGGAAAAATTATAAGTAAATACATAAAAGGAAAAATTAATTGAGAAAGGAAAATGATTTTGAGAGATACCGTTATTGACTGCTGAACTGTGTAAACGTGAATTGTAAAAACACAAAAGACTAATGCTCATTTTCACCATCAATCCCTAATTTTTAAGTGACCCCTATGAAAACAATGTGTGTTACCATAAGGGTCACTTAAAAAATAGAGATTGATGGTGAAAAATTCGACAAACGTTTTTTACTGCGTTTTGCGTCTGCTGGTAAAAAAGATTGGTACCTAATTTAAAACAAGCAATATTGACAGACGGCGTAGAGATCACACCCACGATCTACTACACTCAATTATTTTATTGTGCTAACTTGTGCCACAGCAAGACACGTATAAAAATGCCAGAGTTTTAAACCAACAAAACACTTACGAGAAAGAAACCGGGACGTCCCATTTGTGCCAAAGCTGTCAGCACTAGCACTATCCTGCGGTCTGGAACGACGTTACATCTAGGCATCTTCCTCAGCCACTCACGGAAACGATTTGGTGCACGTTTCTCAAGCAAATGCTGTTAACATGTTTCAGTTTGTTACATTTTACATTAGCTAGTGTTACACAAACTTTTTATTTTATTTATTTAATAGGACAACCAACAAGACATACTCGTACACACAAGAAAAACAATATTTATAACGTATTTAAACTTAATCTAAGTGCTGCCTTAATTAAAGGTTTTTTTAACTAAAAATATATACACAATACAATTTACAATATATAAAATGTTCACTTGCGAATGGCATTTCGATTTCTGTTACAATGAAAACAAAGTATTTTTGAAAGTAAAAGACTTTAGTAATATTTTAGTCTTAAATCCAATTTCTTACTCTTTTATCTGCTAAGATAATAGCTTCAACCATTTACACGTTTTAAACTTTTTCAATAAAAGCCATAAAAGCTTTTCTTAAAGTTGTACTTCAATAAAATAATAAAGCTGTCATTATCCATAATTTATCTACATTGACTTCGAGAAAGTTTGTAAGTAAGTATTTATAAAGATAATATTTGTATTGGAATGTGGATAAATCTTCGAATTCTAGTTGCCTTGGGCTCTCGAACAAATTAAGTAAGTGTTTATAAGTAAAACGAGGGACTTAAAGCTGAGTATTAGAGAAATATCGTACCTACCTACATAAATATAAAACGAAGAGACTACATAATAATTCCAGTTGACATGACACAACAACTGTATTTAATTTATTTTGTAATTTGTGGCATATTTTTTAATATTTACCTAATATTGTTTACAACTTTGCGTGTCAATTTTTTAACACAGAATCTCACAATGTTTTTTATTTATCCTGGGTTGCACCATCTTACTTTAACTGTAGCAAACGTCAAAAAACTCCATAAAAAAACATTGGTTATCGTTATAGTTACGGTTAAAGTCAGGTGGTGCAACTCAGCCTTAAAAGCCCCAAAAGTCTTAATTTAATTAAGAAGCAAAACCTAATCGAATCTTTGACTCCATTGATATTCTGCAAACCTGCGTTAAGAAATCAAACCGTAGTCAAACAGCTTCCCTTTCAGATTACAGAGAACTTGTAAAAAATATAAACCTCATTTACCGTTCACGAGTTAATAAAGTTACGGTTTATTAAAACCTGACGTCTTTTTACGGAAATTACATTGTTCGTTGGAAACTTTGTCTTAAACAGATTAAGGTTGTTCGGGATAACTTGGTAAGGGCTAAGCAGACTTGCTACTTCTTGCGTTAGCGGTTTAAAAGCTCTTCATCATCCTCTTCTTTATACACAACGAGGAAGCTCTTGGCCTGTATCTCACCTGATGGTAAGTGATGATCAGGCCGAAGGTGGAAGCGAGCTTCACCCGGAATCCTGAACCACAAAGGAACTGGCTATCTTACCTCTAACTGCCGAAACACAACAATGCTGTAAACATTGTTGATATGGCGACAGACTTAGGTAAGATGGTGGTAGCTAGCCAGGCGGACTTAGAACAAGCCCTACCACCAACCAAACCGAACAGACAAATCTGCCCCCACTGGGAATCGAACCCGGGACCTCTGCGTCTGAAGCACGTGGTCATACCGCTAGACCACAGAGCAGAGGCGGCGAACTAGAGGATTGACGCTGGCCAAGTGGCCAGGCGTTGTTAGGATATTTCTCTCTCAATTGCCCCTTACAAAATACACAGGACAAATGGGGGTTCTATTCAAATTCCCAATCTTTACTCGTACACAGTCATTACAAACTCCATTTGATCCACTGTACAAGTTGCAAAATGGGATCGCAGTCTCCAAGTATCACTCATCAGACTTTATGAGGCGCTATAGACGACTTACAAAGCACAATTGAATGCTTTAAAACTTATCCTCCAAATTAAATCATATTTCTTTTTGCTAAAGAACGTTAACAGAAACTTAGCTCTAAAAATAAATGTAACTGTTCATATAATTTACGTCCGTATTCACAAACATTTCTATGAGGTCTCACAGTGCGCGTGGACGCACAGGGTGACACACGAACCAATCATTCAACGCTGTGCGTTCGATTTGCTGCTTGCTTAAACAAGCATCGTTTGTGAATACGGGCGTAAAGGTAGCATGTCTACCACGACCTTAAGGTGGTCTTCCACGGCAACAATTTTCACGCTCAACCAAACTTATTGAAACTTACGAGTGTAATTTGATCATGCGCTTCAATGGGCAAAGAATGTTCAGATTTTTCTTGTTAAGATCACGTGGAAAATCTAACCTTTCATTTTCAAATGCATTATGATAACAATGCTTTTCCATAATAAAGTATCAAGTGGTAATTTTATTTTTACATGGTTTTAAATCTTTCTTTTACATAGAATAAACTCTTGGTAAGTAGGTACCTAAGAAACTTAAGATATTACAAATGGTCTTGTATTTTGACTCATAAATATTTAGATTTTGTTTTATTAATGACACTTTCCAATATTACTTTCGTAAGCAGTTGGTTACACTTGATAGGTAAATAAAAAATCCATAACTAAAGTATGAGTAATAACGAAAAACCCAATTCGAATCTAAGCCGATACATTATGATGTTTTAAAAAATGATTAGACGATAAATCATTGAGCATTGAAAATCAGCTCGTAGTAAAATCTACGCAGGACTCAAAATTAAATGCCGCTAAAAACTGCTATAAAGAGCAAAATTCTTTCAAGCGCATCTCAAATCCACTTTCATGCATTAATCACCTTAAAATTGGCAAAGCGAGCCTTTCGGTAGCTCGAAGTGCACAATTGGGGGCAGAACTGAGTGCTATCGGTAGAGAGCAGCGTGGGTTTAACAATTTGCCGGCTTAGTGCAGATCACGGCGCGGTAGTGCTATTACTGAAGTATATGCCCACGAATTACTAAACAAAGGCTGTGCATTTTGGGCTTAAATTGCGAAATATTTGCGTGAAATAGAGCAGTTTGATAAATGAAATTGGTCAATATTTGATAGGACTTCGCCCATATCTACCTGCTTTTGATTGGAGTATCATTTGAGTTAAAATATAACAAAATATACTAAGGCATTTTGTGCGGACAGTGACCAAAGTTGCGATCAGCGCCTCCTCCGGGTCGAGTCAGCATAGGGTTCCATTTAGGTACATGATAAAATAAAATAAAATATCGTCCTACCTGTTACTAACACTAGTCATAAGTTATATTTCATTTGTAAGTAGGTAGGTACTAACCCATGGACCATGAACAGTAGTCTGAAATAATAAAATATTTGAATTTGGATTTGAAAATTCTAATATTCCTAGTACTACATAATCTTGGTCTAAGAATTCAACCACTTTTTGAATAATGCTTATTCATTTACAAACTGAGTCAGTAATCGCCCCAAATATCGTTTAGCCATAGACTTAATACTTAACTTTTCTCTGCACGATCCAGGTAATAATAAGAGCTCGATTCATAACTCTAAATTTTCGTTTTTAGGTAGGGCTTAAAATTACTGAAACACGAACGTACTAAAACTGAGTTTTCTTCCCAACCAACCTACGCCCCACCTAACGGAAAATATGGGCCTTCACATGAACTCCATCTAATTAGTTTTCAATAATGCCTCACACCTAGCACAACATGACCTCAAGCAAATTAATTCTACCACTTCCTCGATCCCTTACGTTTGTTTTGAAAACAATTAAAGTCGAACGCGCTACAACTCGGAACAACTTGTTTGACACTTAACCAACTTGCGCCGCACCCAATAGAATGTATTTCAATTTGTGGCGGCCCCGAACGTGTTTAGGTTTACGTAAATTTGTTGAAGGATTCGCATCGCTGTTTGTTTTTGGTGTTTTACATCAACATTTGCTTAGGACGGCGCAATAGGAATCAATTTTGTATGTCAACTTTTGTTTTCAGGAACAATATTGATAAATGCACGTTGACTTTTAAACTTGGCTCAACTAGAGCTTAAAAAGAAACAATAAAACATAATCATTTGGTAATTTTATAAACATTAGTTTTATAAACAGAAAAATACAATTATTTAGAGATAGAAATACTTACAAAAGTATTGAACCTCATTTAAATAAAGCAGTGTGCCTACCATGAGTTTACGTTAGGTGAGCTCGCTAGCGAATACGTCAAAAAATTCTATGAAGATTTTATTTCTTGAAAGTAGCCGCTAGGGCGCTGCACAATATGTCATACATTTAAATGTCATTTTTTTACGCAGCAGTAAACTCATGGTAGGCACACAGAAAAGCCATAAAAGAATAAAAATTTTGACGCGTGGAATTCGCGCTTCAATTGTTTTTTACTCACAGAAAGCCGTGCATGAGTGACTCTAGTTAACTATAGAAAGAGAGTATTCTTTCAATTCAAAATCATAGGTATCATGTGTGTGAAAAAATCAGTATTTATCTGAATTTACGTGGAATAAAATATTATTGTACCTAGTATTCCATTGGCATCAAGAAATGCTTCGGTGCGGGCGGCATTAAGCGGTATGACATTATTTTTTTTAACTTTTTTGTTGTGTTAAAAATTTCATCATCATCATTATTTAGCTAGTAAATATACTTTACAGACTTAACTTTTATGCACATTAGGTACTTCATACATTTAATAACTCATGTTTACCTTGGAGTAAGTCGATGCAAACCAGAATTTCTGTCACATTAACACAAAGTTTCAATGAACACGAAACTAATTACAACTTTTCAACCATTTCGCTCGGTTACGTTATTGTCCAATCGTACGAATTCGGAGAGATATTTAATTCGTTACTTGTTATTATTTTAAATGCCTTTTCTCACCGAATAAGACTTCACTCGTTTAAAAATACTTACAATCTTGATAAAATATTTTTAAAGAATAAGTAAGTAAATATCTGAAAGAAAATGCCTATGGCAAAAAACAATAATCTTCAGAATCAGATTAATAAATCCAGTGATTTCGTCTACAGACATACAATCGAACTTTTTAGTATCATTAAAGATGTGCTGGTGCCATCAATTTAAATGGGACGTTAAAACAAAGAAGATGATTCGAAATGCTCCCATTTAAAACTTTTATATAGAACGAACTAAACTCGGCTACATCTCATTATAATTCAAAAGGAATTAATATTAAAAATACGGACTTCAACATTTAGAATGAAAATTAATTCTTAAAAGAATCTCCATTCATTTTTCATTTTACACTTTCTTTCGGCATTTTATTAAAATGTGTATTCTGATATTTGAATACGCCCAACGAATTTAAAACGGAAAGATATTACAAAATGCGGCACGTAGACATTCTTACTATGGAAACTCACATTTTACCAAACAAACTAAAAGATAGCCAGGCTAGTTACTTTAAGAGTAGGTAAGTAACAAGCAAAGGATCAAACCCGTGACCCCTGGTCTCTTCAATCCCCGCATAAACATTAATTTCAAATGCAAACATTTATTTGTACATAAATAGGTACATAAATGATAAAATGTAGAGTGCTATTACAATTGTTAACATGCAAAATGGCCGTTAAAAAGATACAGCTGCAGCAGTAGCAGCTCAACTGTCTGTATAATACTTGCATGTATTAAGTATTGGTTTCAATTCAATGATGTTTATATCGTACAAGCTCTATAATGGTTGCAATTCACGAAGTCGAGTGAACTTTACATGTGTGGTGGCTCGCTACTGTCCGTTTTTCAAAAGTTTTTATAGATTACACTTTCGTTATGTGCATGTACACGTACCTACACACACAAGCAAAGCTCCCTCGCGCACACAAAGCTCCTTCGTGAGTTGCAAGAACTGTACTTATTTTCAGACTTGATGACGCTTTACACAGCGTCTTTTATCTAGGTTTTAACGGCCTCTGTGGTCAGACCACAGAGGCCGTCGAACCCGGGTCGAACCCGGGACCTCTGCGTCTAAAGCAGGTGCTTTAGACGCAGAGGTCCCGGGTTCGATTCCCAGTGGGGGCAGATTTTTCTGTTCGGTTTGGTTGGTGGTAGGGCTTGTTCTAAGTCCGCCTGTCTAGCTACCATCATCTTACCTAAGTCTGTCGCCATAACAACAATGTTAACAGCATTGTTGTGTTCGGGTAGTTCGAGGTAAGATAGCCAGTTCCTCCGTGGTTGAGGATTCCGGGTGAAGCTCGCTTCCACCTTCAGCCTGATCATCACTTACCATCAGGTGAGATACAGGCCAAGAGCTTCCTCGTTGTTGATAAAAAAAAACAATTATTTGATATTTTATCGAGTTTCAATAGTACCAACGCTGTCGCAGCAGATTTTCCACGCAGTCCTGCGAGCCGTGCGCTTCCTATGCATCACTGAAGAGGGTGTTCTGTGATCTAAATAAGCAGTACCTTTGTTGTACGCTACAATGCAGAATAAGCTCACAACAGGTATGCTTCTAAACGTGCGAATGTAGTTTTAAACTTTGTATTCACTTGCTGAAATGGAACAGGACGTTTTCCTTTCACTGTCTGTTTAGCTAGAATTGTATATTGTACACTTTGGGGCTTATTACAAAAAGTTAAACGGGCGCTGAACACTTGTTTACATTGACATTTGTATTTAAATGTCATTATTTTAAACATAGCGAGAACAACATCAAGCGAGAAGCTCAAGACCGAACGAGATGGAGGACTGTTGTGGACGCCCTCTGCCCCATCTAGGGGGCATAAGACCATAAGTCAAGTAAGTCATTTTAAACATATGTTTAACGCCTGTTTAAGTTTTTTGTAATAACACCATTTGTATTGTAGCTCATGGACATTATGATGGACAATTGAAGACTATGAAACGATCAAATTACCATTAATCTCATATTCAATATCTCTACTTCTCCAGATACCTATAAAGCTCGGTAAAGCTTTTTAAAGCATTTTTAATTCTTTGCTTTTTCACAAAATCATTCGACTGCATATCTCTGACAAACGTAAACAATTCTAACTACATAGCACCATTCGTGTTTCTAGTTCATCATTAAAATAGGATCAAACGTTACGTTTTCTCGCAAAAACTTCCTTCCAAACTAGGTTGCAAGGAATCAAGTTGTACAGCACATCAAGCTTTAAGACTATAGGATCTTATGTAGTGGGAATAGAGACTATTTTGAAATAAGAGTCTGATTTGCTGTCATCTGTACCTATGTAAGAACTCCCTTCAAGTTGATTGGGCCTTATGGACGTAGCACACTTATCAATCCGGAAAGGTATCGTAACCGTATCAACTCGAGGAGTTCAGTATTCTTTGTATGAAACTCCAACTACTTACCAAGCAAACTCATCCGCACCGTAACATAAACGCCTCACCTCGCGGTTGCCAACGCGCGAAAGACGATGACAGCTCGCGAAAGGCAATACGGCGTTGATCCCTTTCCGAGTTGATAAGTCTGCTACGACCTTTACTCCGGGCTCGTTTGTAGATCCGCTATGAAACACGTTAATGATCTCCGCTGGCGTGTTAATCTTCAAAAACAACGTTTTCTAAGGCTTTTCAATGTTTCCTGCCTCTTTGATGGCAAGGAAAATGGTTCGGGTAATAATTCGATATGAATATTCTGAACAAAAATAATAAGGGTTTTGCAAACGAAAATGTTAAAACCAGGTTAATTATTATTCTTATTCATCTTAAAACCTAATAAACCTAATTAACTACGTATGATACACAAGGCGTACAAATGACACAAGATCTAAGTAGTTATTTAACTGGAAGGTAGTAAATTATGCAATCACAAGATGTCTTGATACTTATAGAATCTTATTCTTTCTACATTTTCTTATTCGAAAGTGACACTAAATTCGATTCGACCTGAAATCAAAGATCCTATCTAATCCATATTCAGGCCTAGGGCGTGCCTTTATGATAACTAACCCAAACTAGATGTTAATGTAAAGGTGTTTGTACAAAACCTTCTCAGNGCTTTAAGACTATAGGATCTTATGTAGTGGGAATAGAGACTATTTTGAAATAAGAGTCTGATTTGATGTCATCTGTACCAATGTAAGAACTCCCTTCAAGTTGATTGGGCCTTATGGACGTAGCACACTTATCAATCCGGGAAGGTATCGTAACCGTATCAACTCGAGGCGGTCAGTATTCTTTGTATGAAACTCCAACTACTTACCAAGCAAACTCATCCGCACCGTAACATAAACGCCTCACCTCGCGGTTGACAACGCGCGAAAGATGATGACAGCTCGCGAAAGGCGATACGGTCTTGATCCCTTTCCGAGTTGATAAGTCTGCTACGACCTTTACTCCGGGCTCGTTTGTAGATCCGCTATGAAACACGTTAATGATCTCCGCTGGCGTGTTAATCTTCAAAAACAACGTTTTCTAAGGCTTTTCAATGTTTCCTGCCTCTTTGATGGCAAGGAAAATGGTTCGGGTAATAATTCGATATGAATATTCTAAACAAAATAATAGGGGTTTTGCAAACGAAAATGTTTAAAACCAGGTTAATTATTATTCTTATTCATCTTAAAACCTAATAAACCTAATTAACTACGTATGATACACAAGGCGTACAAATGACACAAGATCTAGGTAGTTATTTAACTGGAAGGTAGTAAATTATGCAATCACAAGATGTCTTGATACTTATAGAATCTTATTCTTTCTACATTTTCTTATTCGAAAGTGACACTAAATTCGATTCGACCTGAAATCAAAGATCCTATCTAATCCATATTCAGGCCTAGGGCGTGCCTTTATTATAACTAACCCAAACTAGATGTTAGTATAAAGGTGTTTGTACAAAACCTTCGATTTCAGAAACTTCTGGCTCACGTACTCGAACAAGGGTATTAGAGTGCCGATTTTATTACGATCTAAAAACCTCCAAAACATAAAGGCCGACGGAACCCGGGGCCGTAGGACGTGACCATTTTAAACGCGCCGCACGTAGACTGCTGTATGAACTTTGATCTAGAACCACGTAATTATGAAAGAAAAGATGAGTCAAACCTAGATTTACTGACCTTCAAACCTCAGATAGTTCTATACGTAGCTATACATACAATAAGTGCTCTACTCATGATGAACTTTTATCATGTTCAAGATTTTTTTTACTTTACTGTGAAATTAAATGACAGTGTGAAGAAAATCGGCTGCACAAAAATGAAAATACAATCTTTTCTTTATTTTTCGAAGACTTGTCAATACAAAAGTAAATTCTGTCGTATTTTTTTTTAAATGGCTCTAATTACTTAATACCATGTACCATACAATAATACCTACCTATGTTTTACGAGTTCAAAGTATTAAGTTTGAACTTTCCGATTTTAATTTTTAGTCGATCTTAATATGGCTCAGTTATTAATTCTGCTTGTATTAAATTTTGAATATTATTGTAAGTTACTTCTTAAACAATAGGGCTTCTTGCGAACTTCCAGAGACTAGTTAACAAGCATTGTGTTCATTACAAATAGTTAACATATTTTGTGTAAAATCTGTTTCCTATTACAAAGAAATTCCAACATTTTTTTCCGACTTTAAATGTTTCGGAAAGACTTTCCGAAACATTCCCATGTCAAATCACGGAGTGCACAATGTTGAGAGTTCTCAAGGTGGCTCTTCAAGCCGTTCAATTCAAGAACTTCTGGCTCACGTACCCGGACAAGGGGATTAGAGCGGCGATTTTATTACGATCTAAAAACCTCGAAAACATAAAGAGGGCCACGGCACCCGGGGCCGTAAAACGTGGCCGTTTGAAACGCGCCGCACGTAGATGGCGCTCTAAACTTTGTTCCGTACCAACTTCATTGTAGAAGATTTTATTATGAGCGACGAAAACTTCGCAAACTGTATTGTGATGTTAATTGTACCTGTGGTTTCGCGGTTCTGTACAGCATATTCAAGAGTTGTGACAGTTCGCAACTTTTTGTTGTCCGCGTTTTGTAATTTAGTGTGACTGGATTCGTTCCTTTTGCAGTATATTCGTCAGCAGCAGACCTTCCACGCCATTTCGGATTTCTCCAATGGATTTTGAACCTTTTAGTTTTTGCATAAAATTAAAAATCGATTGAAGAGATTTAAAATTTTATGGCACGTCAATCTGCTGGTGAGTAGCGACTTACTTAACCCTATATTTCACACTAAGAACCGTTATGCATTAGGTACTTAATAATCCGAATATCAGGTAAGTAGTATCTGTGTAGTAGATAATATGGACAAGTACTCGTAACTCCACATCAGAAGTGTCTAAGCAATTACCTAAGTATCAAAATGTCTATTTCATGTCTCATGTAAAAATAGCAAGCAAGCCTCCTAATTAATACATCACAGAAGCGTTATTTCGAGACAAAAATATTGACTTCTCGTAGGCCCTTGAACCCAATTACTTAAGAACCATGAGAAATGTTTAAGACTTTAGTCTTGCCTCTCGTCCTTGTCACGGAACACGACCGCAATTGTCAGAGCCTAAGGCGCGCATTGTCTAACTCCTATACAGGACATAGTAAACTTCTGATAAAATCTAACATGCTGCAAACAGTTTGACGTTACAAAACAGCTTTGGGAGAGCTATTGTGACCAAAGAGACCACAGACTTTGTAGGCCGATAATTAGGTCGGGCTGTTGACGTATGAAAGTGCGCACATTACACCGATTTGGCATCGGCCGATTCTTCATACAATATAGGATCAGGCCCAACTATAGGCCAACTAGAAATTTGTAGTCTACGAGGAGTTTTAGAGTAGGCGCACACCGTTGATTTTTCGTCGGCCGATAGTTTAGTCGGGCAGTTGATCAGTATGGACATGTATGGGAGTGCGCACACTACGCCGATTCGATTTGGCCGATTTTTCATACAAATTAAAATCGGGCACAACTATCGGCCAACTAAAAATCAACGGTGTGCGCCTACTCTTAATCTTCACCTAGTCTAAGTTTAAGCCAGTACCTAACATTGATTCACCATCTTTATTAGTACCTACTCAAGTTCAAACTCTATAATTTCATATTGATATTACACTAGCTTTTGCCCGCGGCTTCACCCGCGTGAAATTTAGTTTGTCACAGATCGTCATAAATTATAGCCTATATGTTATTCAGGGTTATAAACAATAATACTGTAAAGTTACATCAAAATCCGTTCAGTAGTTTTTACGTGAAAGAGCAACAAACATCCAGATATCTAAACTTTCGCATTTATAATATTAGTAAGATAATCAAAGTTATCTTAATATTAAAAGAGACTGCTCTTATATCATATAGGTTTTGGAAATATGCGGCCAGGGCGTCATTCATCACCGTAATTAAGGCCCGTCCACACCGAACGGGGTAAAACACGTTAGTCTTGGAACGAAATTTTAGGCTGAAACATAACATGGAGCTTCATTGTGGTTAAATACGCGGAGGCGGGTAGCTCTGTATCAAAATTTTCAAGTCTCAGAAAATTCGCAAGTTTCCACTCTTTTATTATTACTTCTTTATGAAAAAAAATACATAACCTACGCTCTGTGGTTACATCTTCGTTTAGACGTTAAAATACGATTAATTAAGTGTACTTACATAGACAAAAACTTTTTCAATTTGCTGTAGATACTTAAACAGTTACGTAATTTATAGCCGTGCTATAGTTATTGGTAGTTATTAAATTCTGTGTTATTTTAATATGTTTACCTACTAATAGGTATTTTAAAGATCGAAATGTAACTTAACACCTTTGATCACTTCAAACTTTCCATTCTAATACATTTAAACACAAAAAGTATCTAGAAAAGTGAATATAAGTACTCGTATTAGGTAAGTAAAAGAAAAGACAAGTCCAAGCAAACATAGCCCAAAGTGAAATCCTATCCCGGGAGATGTGAAGCAATTGACACAACGGTTATGTGGGCAGTAGCTTTCGGGGCAGGGATCGTAAACATTTTCTAAGATTGTTTAGTGAAAGATAAATAAATATTTACGTGTGTCACTAGTAAATAAGTATTTCCTTTTTGGTTTCTATTAGCAAACACTGATTCCAAAATATAAATCTGAATTCCCTTACATCGACTTTGTTAACTTAGGTGTTTCTTTTCAAATTAAGGCAACTATAACCGGTGTATTTTGCATTTTCTAGATAAGAGTTCATCTCGTAAAATTATCACAAAGGTTATTTTATGAAAAGTTTTATAAAGTTTAACTTCTCAGCTGTCAGTATTGCTACTTTCGACAAATGTTGCTACGCGAAAATATCGAAAATATTGTTTATATATAACACAGCACTTTATACCATACCCCTTTCTAATAAATAGCTACACTCACAGACATTTCCATACTTAACGTCACTTTAAACAAAACTGTTCAACGAGGGAATAACTTTTATTAGTAAGGGGGTATTATTAGTATACACGACCACGGGCTGGAAGACGTAGCGTGGGCAGGCCTCCTACTAGGTGGACCGACGATCTGGTAAAGGTCGCGGGAAGAGCCTGGATGCGGGCAGCGCAGGACCGTGCATTGTGGAAAACCTTGGAGGAGGCCTTTGTCCAGCAGTGGACGTCATTTGGCTGAAACGAACGAACGAACGATAAGTATACAGCACTTTGAGAAATTAATTAATTTTGAAATAATTAACATTTTACTGACCACAAATGTTGGCGACCAATGCAAAACGAGACGTAACTCCAGATTAACCCCGCGAGTTTGGCGGCGCGCCAGCCACCGTGCACATCGATTAGTGTCCGATTGCTATTCCGAATCGGTATAGCTTACTCGATATAATCGAATGGACCAGATATGAGACAACTATTGCTGGGTCGCGATATTTTTGTAAAATAACAGATTTAAAAGCTATGCCAAGAGAATTTAAAAAGGTAGCCGCAACTCTACATTATTTCAGCTAAATGTACAAGACATATTTACATGTCTATTTTAAATGGCTAATTGTTTATTTTCACCTTTTAGCTTTGAATAATTACTCAAAAAAATTTCTCACTTAAAATTACACACAGGTAATGCTGTTGTCAGAAGCAATTTGAAAACCTCTGATGGTGCTTATTTACTTGTAAATAAATAGCTAACAAATTGTAATTAGAACAAGTACTTATGTATTTGCTTACCTAAACGTGTTACTAATATTATCACAAACAGACCTTTAAAATGAAAATACTTTTAAATAAGAGAGCTGAGGCGTTACGTCGTTTACACTTGATCACATTCCTCGAAGAACATAGAAGTAGTAGGTATTAGAATCTTATCGGAGCAACTTGGCTAGATACCACGGCGATAGTATTGTCACCTTGTATAAATACAGTCGTGGCCAAAAATGTAAACGTGAATATTTATTTGGGTTTTCTTTATTTACGTTTATTTAGGTTGGGTTTATTAAATCTTTCAGTAAAAAAAGTGAAAGAGTCCGCTTTTTTTACTGAAAGATTTTTTGTTCTTATCTTTGGTGTGCAATAAAGTGTATTTATTATTATTATTATTATTACATTAATTTTCACGATTTTAAAGAAATGAATAACATAAGTACATAAACAATTAAAAAAAAATACATAAGCTCTCCTGTCTGAATAGATGCCTTCAAAAAAAAACATAACCCTCCTTCTGGCGCAGTCGGTTAATAAAGAGCGGTCAGCTTCCAGTCATTGTAAGTCAAAGCCCAAATTACCCTATTTGGAAGGACCGATTTACACGAACTGTCCTGACAAGTAAATGAATAGAGAACTTACCATACCAATATCATTGTTACGCACTCCTTAATTTGCTATCCACAAAACCTCGGCAAGGCTATCCCAACTTTCTTTACAACGAGCAGTTGTGGCCCACTGTACCGACTCACCTCCAGACCAAGAACTTTGAAGTGTGAAACTGGCAAAAAGTTCCCACGAGTGCCGACTCAAGATTAGTTCGCTGAGAGAATTTTAATTACTTACTAACTTTTCGACTAGAGAACTGTTTGGAAAGTCATTGTTGTAAGGCCTCGATTTCTAGAAATTTACTAACTATGAATTGAAGTTTCTAAAACGTAAGTACTAAACTAATTAGGCTAATGCTATTCGTACTTTTGATATAAGTAAAGTAAAGTATTCATTTGGTAATTGTTTTCGTCTTTTACAAAGTGCGTCTGAAACTTGAAATAAAATTAGGTTACCTAACAGCAAATCAAGAATAAGAATACTTTATTCAGCATAAAAAAAATTACAGTACATAACATCAACCTACAAGCTATGCTGAAGAGGCGTCCGAAATAACAAGCGCCATGTCGAGAAGCTGGTTTTCAGCGGGAACCAACACGCGATGAGGATTGCAGATTGCGCGCCCTCGTGACCGAGACCATATCGAGGCGGTTTGAATACTTAGACAAAATACTCAAGAAGGCGCGCAAAAGTTTCAAGTAATTAACAATCAAATTACTATGTAGTATTGTAGGTAGGTAAGTACTTACAACTATGCCAAAAATAGATTGAATGAACATAAAAGGCTTTTGCATAATTCCATTTCGGGTATTTTGGTTCACGAATAGAACGCGTAATTCGATTGAAATTTGATATCAAATATTTCTATCAACGAGGCCCAGAAAATCTAATAATGTAACCGTAGGCTTAGTAAAGATACGCCCATGTCGTTTAGCTCGTTCTTTTAGAAACGACGGGTACCCTAGATAAGAAATCTGCTATTTTTCTATCCACTGGACCCGATGATGTATTATTATTATGATTATAAGGTTAAGATGCTCGTTTCACAGCGCAGTTAAAAAAAATCTCTACATTATAAAGTAAACAAAGAAAATAGTTTCATCATCATCATCATTTCAGCCATAGGACGTCCACTGCTGAACATAGGCCTCCCCAATGATTTCCACAAAGACCGGTTGGGGGCGGCCTGCATTCAGCGCCTTCCCGCTATCTTCAAGAGGTCGTTGGTCCACCTTGTGGGGGGACGTTCTACGCTGCGCTTTCCTGTACGTGGCCTCCGCTCCAGAACCTTGCTGCCCATAGTTTGTTCAGTGCAAAAATTACAACATACTAACATAAAAATAACACTAATAGATAACTAAACTAACAATAATAGATTTCCGCAAAGTAAGGTGCAAAAATCACCCGACGTTGGTCTTCAGGAGGGTTATTAAAATAAAGTACCTAATTGAAGTCTCAGAAGGAATAAACAATGAGCCGGAGTGCACATATTTGCAGCCTTTATCAAAGAATCTTCCATCTTCCATCTTGCTGGTGGAATGGCCGGTAAAAATGTAGCGCTTTACAACATGTTCAAACGAAATTATCCCATTGACCCTTTGAGATCGTTTCGAAAAAACTTGGTCGTAGGACATACGAGTTTATTACTTTGCAATATATCTTGTGAATGGTATTTTTTAGGGTTCCGTACCTCAAAAGGAAAAAACGGAACCCTTATAGGATCACTTTGTTGTCCGTCCGTCCGTCTGTCAAGACCCTTTATCTCAAGAACGCGTGAACGTATCAAGCTGAAATTCACATGAAATACTCAAGTCTATTGTCCCTTTAAGCTGTGAAAATATCAAACTTCTAAGCCAAGCCAATCAAAAGATACAGCCGATTATGTCGATATTTTCAACAAATTTTCGACACTCGCAAAGGAATCAAAACCTACAGGATACTTCCCGTAAACTCAGAATCTTGAAATTTGGCATAAAGCATTGTCATGTTAATTAATATTTATGAAATAGTAAGTTGAATAATGTATCTTTTATTATATACCATGGACATTAGCAAAAACAAAAGAAAACTATGTGTAAAATGGGATTGAAAAAACTGGTCCAAATTAGCGGACTCTCCCTTATTTTCTTAGTAGGCGTTCCGCCCGGATGTATTAAAAGTATTAAAATCGCGTGCAAATTGACTCCTTCGAGAATTTGTAATATCATACTACTAGTTCTCAAAAGAGTTGATTCGCACGCGATATTAATACATTCGTGCGAAACTACTACTAACCCAAGCAATTAAGTTATGTCTAAGTATTAGTGTAAAAATAGTCGTGCTGTTGTCACTTACAATTGGCCCTAGCGGATATTAAACCATTTCAGTATTATTGATGGCCCAAAGTACGTTAATACACTCGGCATCAAATAAATCGCACCTCCCGCGACAAGCACTTATCAAACGTATGCATCCCCACTTCCCACCAACATTGGTACCATTTGAAAGCCTAGTTTTAAACTTCATTTCATTAAAGGAAAGGTTTTTACCCCAAAAATGTGTTACAAGGATCCAGAGTNGCTGATAAATGTGGCTGAGTTCCTTCCGCCACTTCTTCTCAAAATCAAACGATAGGTACGTTGTCCCAAAGTCGAGGAAGATAGGGCCGAGCAAGCTATTATTCGAGTGCTGAAAAGATTACATTAAAAAGGTCAGAGTAGATTTTAAAATAATGTACTTTTCATTAATACTTTAGAAAGTGTAACAACTGACTGAAAAATTGGAATACGTCTAGCTAAAATAGCGTAGCGGGGGACCAAAGTTCGTTTGGAGGGTTTACAATATGAAGAAATTAATATTTACGAGTACTACGACATTTTTAATCTTGTTCCTGGGTCCGGTGGGGCACAGCCGGAAAAAGCGTCCAGTAATAAACATAATCACTTACTAAGACGTTATCAGATACTAAAGCAGTTACAAACTACCGTTGAAGCGCTTTAACTGTACTGGCCGACCCTCAATCAGGCAGACATAACGGCGGGTAGGATTCAATTACAGGATGCTGACGGAGGTCTACTACGCAGAACGTAAACGGATCGCGAGCAATCGAATCAAACCCGTGTAACCCGATCGTTACGAGTAGCGGTGGAACAAACAAATTAATAACAGAATAATAAATGTACTTTTCCTTCATTAAGCCTAACGCATACTTAAACGTACCCACCTAATATACTAGACTAATGACTGAAGCACTTGGGTTAGTAGTAGTTTCGTACGAAATTCTTTCGCACGAATGTGCGAAACGTCCCCTTTCAATAATAATATTTTCTTCTTCTTTTATTTTGGCCACGACTTGGTTTTGAGAACCATGATTTCGCCAATGTCACGTAATCAGCTTTGACAAAGTTAACAGGGTTTAGAAAATTCAAAAATATTTATGTTTAAAATGTTAAGCTAAATTATTTGTGTGAGTGCCTAAAACAAAAAAGACATCACAAATTGAGACAACACAAATACAAATACATAGTACCGATTAAAATAAATGGATAATAGGGGATAGTTCGGTATATTGTACCGCCGGGTAAATTGTACCACCCTTATATTTCGTGAAGTATTTATTGAATGGTCTGTAATTGCAACACTCAGCGATACACAACTAAAATCAATTAATATCGGCCATGTGGTTTTTGCCATGACAACAAACACGTGTGTTTTATTTTGAAAAGTATTTTTTCATTGTTTTCAAGTAACTTTTGACAATACATGTTTAGATTGTAATTTTGTTAAATTAAATCACAGGATGTTTCTAATATATTATTTAGAAGCGTAAATTAGTATGGATTACAATTATTTGAAACATTTTTCGGTATTTATAAGCAATATTTTTTACCGATTTTTTAAAAGCACTATCACCTAGTCGGCTAAATTGTACCACATCAAGTAGTATGGAACTTTACCAAAGGATTTTGAATTTTTTTAAGTAAATCATATTTTGAAGTTATAATAGCGTAGTTATGTTTGACTAACAATAAATGAAAGCAAAAGACTGGCAAAGTAGATTAGGTACAAGTGTGCGTTACGATAATTGGCTGGCTACATCCCATGATATAGTCAGAGACTAGATCCAGCATGTGCACCACTTTCACTTTTGTCGATTATTTTGCGCTTAAAACGGCCTCTACGTGTTGGATCTGTATCCCCACGCAAGCCTTATAAAGGACCGGGCCACTTTTGACCCGTGAGCTCCAAAGCGTACAAACATAATAATAAATAAATATCTTTGGACAATCTCACACAGCGCCATCTAGCCCCAAAGTAAGCAATTAATATGCTTGTGTTATGGGTGCTAGCTTAACGGAACGGAAAAAAAAAGTATACAGGGTGTTAGGTAAATGGGTATAGATATGAGCAGACACTAGCCCATGTTAACATGGTCATATAAATGGTATGGTGAAGTCAGAAAATTGATATCTTCATTTAAATTATTTTAATTTTCATATAAATCGGATTTTATAAAATTTATTTTGTATGAAAATTAAAAAAATCTAAATGATGATATCAAATTTCTGACTTCACCATACCATTTACATGACCATGTTAACATGGTCTAGTGTCGGCTTATATACTTATATTATATACTTATATACTTTTTTTTTTATATTAACAACTATACTTAGCCAATGTGCCGCCGCTCAACCGAAAACGTTATCATAATACTGTAACGCATCCCTCGGGAGCTATGAGGTTTCCCAGATAAAAAGCGTCTATGGTATTTGGAAACTACGTTCTTCTGTATGAAATATTTTTTTAGTTAATCCCTTATACCCTTCAGAGAGAATCCCTTACAAATATTCCCAATTTTATTCATGTTAATTTGGACAACAAAATAGATCAACATTATTTTGAACTTTTTTTTTAAATATTCCTGAAACTGTTAGTATTCCTGTTAGTTCAATTTAAATTCAACCATTTACACAACACAAAGTTAAATAACAAATATTAATTTCATGAATAAATAATAATACCAAATACTTACAGAGATACATCAATCAACATTCATCATCACATTTATGTATGATGAACGTTGTATAAGTATGGTACCCTACCACCCTCGAAAACATCGAAATAATTTCTTCGCAGTAGACCCCTGGCTACTAATGGAGCCCTAGCCCACTCGCATTAATGACGTCTGTAGCATTTCCAAGGACGAATTTCGAGTCCCAAAGAACCGTAATGTCATTTGTCTGAGGCCGATCCCTCTGAAAGCTTTCACCGCATTGTTTGTGAAGGACTCAAACTGTTTGTAGTATTGCATTAATCACTTACTTGGACTAGTTTCTCTATGGTTGCCAATTGCATTTGGCAATGCTTCATGAATATGAGCTACCTAATAGTTTATAGTTAGAGTAGGTTTTAATCACTCTAGGGGCCAAATATGGCTTGCAAGTTGTGTATGGCGATACATTTTCTTGCAATTGTATAATGGTGGCCCCGTGGTGGCTCACGGTGTATAAAAAGTGACAACTTTAGCTCATCTCTTATCCCACACCGCTCGGGTTAAAACCGTGTCCTTGAATCTAAAAAGCGACTATATCTGATAGTAATACTATAATAATTATTCTCCAAAAGATTTCCTGGCATTTTGAGATGTCGTACTTAAGTAAGTATTAAATTCAGCAAATAAAACACTCTGCTAATTTATAGTATGAGACTCAATTTATACTTACAACACAATAAAATAAAAACAACTCCACTTCGTTGTATCTAATCTACAAATCACTGTGTAACATCAAATTATTTCTTCAAAACAAGACAAGCATTACAACAAAACCCTCCTCTCACCTTATGTTAAAACAAGAAAGCTTGTAAAACAATTTGTTAATGATACCTACTTAACCGCGCTGGTTCGCCTTCCTGAGAATGATATTGCTAGAGCAAACGAAAAAAACATAGTAAGTGGCTCTTTTCGTGAAAAGATCTCTTATGTTTAGGATGAGCTTCCCAAGTCTTAAAGAAAAATATTTTACAATTTCTATCGATAAGTTTTACTCTAATAATAGACTGAAAAGCCTTGAAAGACTGTCATAAATCAATCATGTCTCAATGAATACCTAAAAAAGTAATTACTTTAAAAGTTCGAGCAACACGAGTCTCCGAAAAAAAATAGTACCTAAATAACATTGATAAATGTCTATCGAAATATTATACATCATCGAAATATTAATATGAGTGTACCTTTGTGATATTTTCGTTCATGTGTCGCAGCGTTTTAGTCTAATATAAATCAAGACAAGTTTGATTAAACGTCTTCGTTATTTCTCGAGAGCACATTAAACAGTTCGTTGGTGGAGGGTTAGAGAAATTGTGAAGATAGTTCACTTGCAAATGTCCTACTGCTTAACGTGAATTATATTCTGTCGTTAACATCAAATAATTTATTTATTTATTTATTTATTTATTTATTAGGTCTACCAACATTGTTACATTACAACATGTACACTTAAAAATTACAATTATGAACAAAGTTACAATGCAACAACAATTATAGGCTGACACAACATGCAATATAGATTCAATGCAGTTTGTTCCGAACCAATACCAAAATTACTAATACCAAAGTTATATTGTTTACGTGGTTAACTGAACAAAATAAACTAAATAAGTAGTACTATCTCTATCTATATTATTCTTTGGCCAATCTATCTATTACTCTATTGCAATCCTAGCCCATAAATCATGAGTACCTACGTTACGAAGACTAGTCTGCGCTAGGAATCGTTACAGGGCTCTTCTAACCTTAATTTAAAGACATGATCACATGAGCGAATAGTAGTACTAGGTGGTAGCAAACACCTTGGATCGACTTATAAGGGCTAATAATAGGCTATACCAAGCGAGGTCTATGCTCGTTACCCTTTCCACTCTCTTTGAATTGTGACGAATAGGTACCTTTTAGTAAAATTATTTCTTTCCACGAGTTGCTATTTTATATTTTCATGGAAAAGCCTGTTATATTAGAAGCAAAATAACCTCGTTAGCTTGAAAACAATTTATCAACACAAAGCGCCGCCCCAGCGTCCAGACATGATACTCTGCACGAAATCTGATAAGACAAGCTAAATTATCTATTAAAATAAAATTTCAAAAGAATTGAATTTGCCATTTTATCCGGACAAAGCCCCAGACGACTGCCAACTACAGGCTAATGTTTTTATTTGCAAAGCAAAACCACGTTTCAAAGCAGGCTGCTTTGTACGTTTCTTTCACACATTTCATGAGTGACAGAGACAAATGATATAACCAAATTGTTCTACAGAGTAAGGCCTACCGTGTGTCAAGCCAAAATCTCATTTGTAAACATGATGTTCTGTTAAACCACTGAAATAACCGATATTAATAGTATCGAATTAAAATAACTGAGCCACGGCTTCGTGTTCCAATAACAGTGCGTGGCGCGAATCAAAAATCAAGCTCTAGCTTGATCAGAACAGCTCCATCAATAAAAAAGCTTTGCTTACCTTTTTATTTAATTTTATTTGTTTAACAATGGTTTAACAGCATTTAATTGTACATAATTTTGAGTGCATCTACGACTGTCATCTGAATGTACCTACTACAGGTTACCACAGGAATCTTTTGTATGTCTATTCTGAAGATCCCTAAAGCATTCCTTTACTCAAGTCTGAGGAGTGGTGTGAATTTGATTTAAATATGACATATCAAGATACAATTTAGAAACGGATTTAGATGTGTTAGTGAATTCGTTCATATTTCCATTTAATGAATTACTAGGTCAAAACATCGATCAAGATCTAGAACAGGTCTTATTTTAGTGGATCGATCGTTTACCCTGGCAACTACTACCTAAAGCAGTATATTACAGTTACCTACAGGGCCGTGTGTAATCTGCCGTGTCTGTTCTTGATAGGGCTTCGCACATGATATTGAGATCATTAATTAATTAAACTCCAATTACATGGTTTAAATTAGCATTCGTACGGCGTCGAAAACCAGATAATTTACTAGCAAATTGATCGGTTTAATTTGTCAGTGTAGTTTTTGACCAATGTTGCACATAAGTTTCATGTTTATTTACGTAGTATCGTTCGTTTCAGCCGAAAGACTTCCACTGCTGGACAAAGGCCTCCCCCAAGGATTTGCACAAAGACCGGTCCTGCGCCGCTCGCATCCAGGCACCTCCCGTGACCTTCACCAGATCGTCGGTCCACCTAGTGGGACGCCTGCCCGTATGTCTTCCGGCTCGTGGTCGCCACTCAAGAACATTCCTGCCTGATTACTATGGGCCTCATAAGAAGGCTCAAGGTCACCCAAAGGGCGATGGAGCGTGCTATGCTCGGAGTTTCCCTGCGTGATCGAATCAGAAATGAGGAGATCCGTTGGAGAACCAGAGTGACTGACATAGCCCGCAGAATCGCTAAAATCAAGTACCTAGCAGTGGGTGGGGCATATAACTCGTAGAGCTGATGGCCGTCGGGCAGGAAATTTCTTACGAAGTATAGCTAACCGAATTATCATGTTTGACATAGAAATAAGCGATTATTGAAGATGTCAAGAAAAATCCCCAAAAGTTGTCGATGGTGTATCTATTGGTTGGTCCAATTTTCCCGCCAAATCGGGTGTCGAGCAATAGACAAGGGTTTGCGCGTACACTTCAACGGAAAACCGGAAAATAACTCTTGGGACTTGTAGTTTTTTCCCTGTGTTTTCCAATCTACGGAGACTGGAACTGTTTTCAAATTCAAATGTAGAGCTTTCGAATTGGACCACGTTGAATAAAAAATGCGAGCAATTAATTAATCTTTATAGACCTTACTATACATGCATAGACTTTGTCTAGGTATATTACGACATTTTTACATAAATATTCAAGTTTTTTTTTTCAACAATGCAATGTAAAAATGTTAAAGTTTTTAAATAAACTTTTATTACTTTTATTTAAGCTGAGTAGTCAACTACATATTACACACTTAAATATTTTTTACTACAGGGCCCTAAAATTAACTTTCAGTAAAGTATGGTAGGTACGAGTAAATTCAGTTGAAATAACTTACTGGCTTTTTAGTTTTTATCATGGAATATTTTAACAGAGCATCATTAGGGAAAAACCATCTGCCTACATTCATTCACTCTTCATCACAATTCCCTATATTGACAGCCATTCGTTGTAGAGATGACACACCCTCAGAAGTCCATAAAACTGAGACCTTTCAACTCGTAGTAAATTGAGGATTACTGGCCTGACCAGAAAAGGTCCTGGGGTCAAATAAGACTGGTCAAGGATATGAGGCTTAAAAAGGCAGGGCAAGGTCGGGCCTGTTAAATTATCTCTTTTGTAGCGAAATTGTGGTCATTTCTCTTGCGGGATGTTTCGCCTCAACATAAACGATAATAGGACCTTGGTTCGTTGCAGTTTAAACCATACATCATTATCGTTTATTATCCACATGAGCTTGCAAAAGTGTTTTTATTAACCGAATCACGCAGTCGATTGATGAGCGTACCTATGTTTTGATTTTAGGTAAAAAATAAGGCACTGGTAGCCATTAGGTACTGCGTTGGAATAAAAATGTAAATTATGTTTTTTTTTTCATTATATTCTACTACGAGGTCGGTTTAGTTAGTGTGTGCCTTCATTACGACGGTCCCTAGACTTATTCAAAGGAATTATGGAGCTTAAAAGCTCCATAATTCCTTTGAAAAATTACACCGTTTCGTCTGATTGAATAGGCTAGTTGCCTAAAAAAATTTTTTTAGTCCGTAATGTTTAATATCAAAAAATATTGGACACGTATAATTTTATTTGTCAATCTAACAAATAATTACATAGTTATGGTGCGTTGAAGTTGCGCACGACGTCACAACGTGCGGCATTTTTAAGCAAGCGTTGACGTCACGGGCCTCTTCTTATGAACTTTGGGGCGCTTTATCTCTTTAAATGTTCATTAGTTTGAAAAAGTGAAAAATACGAGTAGAGTATTTTTTAATAAGTTAACTGACGGACTATTAAAACTCTTGCTTTTTGACCCAGGCAACATCCCCATTAAAGTGCTGTTTGCTTTAACGTGAAGTTGTAAACTTGTTACTGAAGAGTAAAGAAAATCATAGAAAATCACTCGTCATACTAAATAAAAGGAGAGTCGTTTAGCGGAATCTTTTAATTAAAGTACGAGTATGTGCAATAAAATACCTATACGTATAATATAATCATTATAGTCATTTAATGACAATGTCTTGTAAAGTCTATTCAGCGTAAGCTAGAAAGTGATTATGACACTTCTATTTAGTGAGGCGCTTCTTTTAAATCTAATCGATATTTTTTAGAATCGAGAATATTTTCTTAAGAAATCTAATCGACTTTTTATTTGTTTGATTTTTAATTTTATCTACGAAAAGTCAAAATTATATTTACGAATTTTAATTATCTGGACATGGAAGAAACGTTGTTACACAATAAATCACAAAAAAATAAATATTATGCATTTTATTCAATAAAAACAACAAAATAACAATGACAAACAACTCGTGGAGAAATCGCGTAAAACACAACCGGCCATATAAGGCAAACGCACACGTACTGACTAACCTTTGACCTTCCTAAGAGATTATTGTGATTCGATGGTGAGATGACCACCATACCGATTATTGATTGGTCGCGATTGTTCTTGTCCATCCCTATGAGCAAAAGTTCCGATTAACGCATTATGAATTTCATGTAATATTTTATCACAAATTTTAATAAATAATAAAGTAATAAGTATTTGAAATTCTTGTTTAGGTTAATTGAGAAAGATTATAATTATTAATTGTTGTTTTGGAAGGATGAAATCACAAAAACGTGTTTGATTTTTACACCTCAATATTTTTATTCTTAGAAACTTGGATTCATGAAACGAAATGTTTCAACTGTCTAAATCACCATCATAAACTGAATGAACTATAATACTTAGCTGAGTTGCACCATCTTACTTTGACTGTAACAAACGTCAAAAATCTGTTAAGCTCCATACAAAAATCACTGGTATTCGTTATAGTTACGGTCAAAGTTTGGTGGTGCAACTCAGCCTTAGTGATATTTATTTATATAAAGATTCACTTTAAAGTCATTACTTCGTTATGTCCCTAAATAAATGCACAAAACAATAGACGAAATTGTGTACATAAAATTACTTTATCTGACAATAGTCTACCTGATGATCTATTTCCTGATATAGGTATCTACCTATATCAATAACATGATCCTAGTTGTTCGAAATAAATTAAGTTCCAAATATATTATAATCTGTGTGTGTAAAGTTGTTCGAAATAAATTAGTTCGAAATATATAGAGGTATGCTCGATGGCCTCAGTAGAGTCTNGTCAACTATTATACACTTAAATATTTTTACTACAGGGCCCTAAAAATAACTTTCAGTACAGTATGGTAGGTACGAGTAAATTCAGTTGAAATAACTTACTGGCTTTTTAGTTTTTATCATGGAATATTTTAACAGAGCTTCATTAGGGAAAAACCATCTGCCTACATTCATTCACTCTTCATCACAATTCCCTATATTGACAGCCATTCATTGTAGAGATGACACACCCTCAGAAGTCCATAAAACTGAGACCTTTCAACTCGTAGTAAATTGAGGATTACTGGCCTGACCAGAAAAGGTCCTGGGGTCAAATAAGACTGGTCAAGGATATGAGGCTTAAAAAGGCAGGGCAAGGTCGGGCCTGTTAAATTATCTCTTTTGTAGCGAAATTGTGGTCATTTCTCTTGCGGGATGTTTCGCCTCAACATAAACGATAACAGGAACTTGGTTCGTTGCAGTTTAAACCATACATCATTATCGTTTATTATCCACATGAGCTTGCAAAAGTGTTTTTATTAAGCGAATCACGCAGTCGATTGATTGGCGTACCTATGTTTTGATTTTAGGTAAAAAATAAGGCACTGGTTGCCATTATTGCGTTGCAATAAAAAATGTAAATTATGATTTTTTTCATTATATTCTACTACGAGGTCGGTTTAGTTAGTGTGTGCCTACATTACGACGGTCCCTAGACTTTTAAAGCTCCATAATTCCTTTGAAAAATTACACCGTTTCGTCTGATTGAATTAAAGTGCTGTTTGCTTTAACGTGAAGTTGTAAACTTATTACTTATTTCACGCTATAAATTACTGAAGAGTAAAGAAAATCATAGAAAATGACTCGTCATACTAAATAAAAGGAGAGTCGTTTAGCGGAATCTTTTAATTAAAGTATGTGCAATAAAAGTACCTACGTACATAATCATTAGTCATATAATGACAATGTCTTGTAATACTTAGGCTGAGTTGCACCATCTTACTTTGACTGTAACAAACGTCAAAAATCTGTCAAGCTCCATACAAAAATCACTGGTATTCGTTATAGTTACGGTCAAAGTTTGGTGGTGCAACTCAGCCTTAGTGATATTTATATAAAGATTCACTTTAAAGTGATTACTTCGTTATGTCCCTAAATAAATGCACAAAACAATAGACGACATTGTGTACATAAAATTACTTTATCTCACAATAGTCTACCTGATGATCTATTTCCTGATGTAGGAATCTACCTATATCAATAACATGATCCTAGTTGTTCGAAATAAATTAATAAGTACTATATTATAATCTGTGTGTGTAAACAGGTCACACGATGACAAAACAGCTAAAGCAAGGTGTTCGTAAGTGCTGACTGGATCGTGTGGGTGTGGTCGATTAGATATAGTCATTCATTTGCAAGGAAACTATGATGTAGTTAATAGACAAGGACAGAACCGCGGGCACGAGGTACATTCCGACCCGCATGGTGGGCAGTAGCACCATCTTGAGGGGCTCCACGGAAACCAACTTGTGGAAATCCTTTAGGCTCTTCTGAACGGTCAACTCAAGATCTGAAACAAACATTAGCTTATTTTTTTCTTGATGTTTTTTCATGTCAACACTGTTAGCTTTGTAAAGCATTATATTGTACCGGATCGCGACGCATACATGAAGAGTAACTCATAGAAAAGGTCTATACCTGTACGACATAGAATCTGTGCCAAAGTTTGTTTCAGCTTAAAAACTTCGTTGCTCACTTTTTGTCCATTCCATGCAACGGCCAAAAGTATAGTAATGAATGAAAGAAGGCGGTGTGTTGTCCTAAACAGAGTCAAATTAAAAGTATATCCCTGAAATTAAAAACGTTTTGAAATCAATTTTATTCTTTCAAAAATATACATATACCTAACATCGTTCAATTTTATCTTAAAAACATACTGTTATTAGTCCACTGACCACCACATAGGATACGAATATCAACTGTGGTATTACTGACGCTAATAAAAGAAATATCTGAAATAAAAATGTTCAAACGTTACAATATACCTAATACAGGATGTAGTTTTGTAAAACAACGCCCATCTCAGGGGTAGTATACACGACAGTAATGCCAAAAAAAACGTTTTAAATTTTCTTGGAAAAATTCATGAAATCAGGTAAATGGTATTATTACGCGGGCGACCGATAGGTCAGTCCCCCGCTCTCCCGGGGCGGCGGCCGCATGTGTTCGGTGGTGTAGCGGGGTACGCGGGGGTGGTGCGGGCGGTAACAAGCGCCGTCTCGAAAGTTTTTTGAACAAAGTTTTTTACTAATAAAATAATATTTAAAATAAAATTATCACTTCACGGGATTTATTGCAACAATATCTATTTTAACGGTAAATAAGTGAAGTGATAATTTTATAGTAAAAAATGCAACATAATAGTTTAAAATATTTAAAATTTTATTCATTTTTATCTTGCAATTACTTTCATGTGTACTACCACTCCTGAAATGGGCGTGATATTACAAAACCACACCCTGTATAAGTACAATAAATGCTCAATAGAATAACTGCCGCAAAAGTGCTGCCACAATCAAGTCAAACTATCACTATACTGGTTATGTATAGCATTGTTATCTTTTGTAGCAAAACACAAGAAATAAAAATAGATGTCATTGCATATACGAGTAATGCTCTCGGAGAATAATATATGACCATGGACCACCTCTATTTGTTGTTAGACAGCACTTTCCAGTCCGGGTCTTACACTATGACCAAAACAAGTATTCACGAGGTGACCAGAGTGGTGCAATTGTCGGTACACGCAGGCAAAACTATTGAGATGGTCCCCAAGTAAGCTCTCAGCGACTGCAAGCTTGATCAAGGCCCTATCAGTTCTAAGCAGTATCCTTATTATAGCAACAACAGAATAATACATGAAAACACTCAGCATTGCGCGACCATCGCACCAAACTTCCAGTAACATGAACAAATAAATTGAAGGTCTTGACATTTTCAAATGGGAACTGATATGATCGTACAAAAACACCTCTACAAGAAGTCTAAATACAGCAAAAACGATCATTAAATTTAAGACTCTTTTATTAAGTTGTTTAAGAGCTTTACTGTAGTGTTTATCGCGCTTCACAGTTTTATGACATGCAGTTAAATTCGACAGAAGCTTTCTAAATTCACCACCAAATCTTGGGCCGAAATAGAAGATTGTCAGAGCACTATAGAGTTTGTTTGATAAATAAAAACACGTCAAAATATACTCTTTCCAACCATCTCCCAAGGAGTGTAAAACAAAAATAAAGATTTCATTAATGACTAAAAACTGAATGATTAACTCAGTGAATATCATACAAATACTAAAAACGCGTTTACGAAGCGTCTGAAACATAAGGTCATAATACACGTTAAATATTTTTTCAAGTGAAAACAGTAGCTTTATCACTTTAAAGTCTTCCATCGCGTAATGAATTTATTCCGTGCTGTTTACTCTAGTTTTAACACTAGAGTCTAAACGTTCACCGCCTAGGGAAATAATAAATTCATCAAACACTCAAGTTGTTTATTTATTAAGTTATTTATTATACATACCATGTAATATTATTGAGTAGTCTTCCAATACACTAACATCAAATTTCGTATCTTGTATACCTACGTTTATTTTTGTTATGTACTAGGTATGTATGTCAAAACCCATAATAATCGGTCAAAACCACTTTTGACTGATTATGAGTTTTGACTGTAACATTATATATTTATAAATCCAATATTACTTCAACAAGACAATAAACCTAACATTTAACTGTCGTAGAACCTGTAAGTTTGTTTGTAGGAAGATCGGTAATCGGTGAAATTAGCCTAGGCGCAGACCACCGATTTTTAGTTAGCCGATAGTTTAATTGGGCTATAAATCTAACTATCGGCCAAATAAAAGTCGCTGGTGTGCGCCTAGGCTTAAAGATACCGAACGGATTTTGAAAATTCTTTCACCAGTAAGGGCGCATTCAAACGGGATACGTCTTTGACGATTCGTTAAAAAACACGATACGTTTTGTTGATGGATAAATGTTCACATTAATGACGGAATCGTGTTTTTTAACGATTCGTCAAAATATCCGAATTGATTTTCAAAAGCCGATAGGTGATTTTTAACGAATCATGATTTTTAAAAGACGAATCCGTATCCGTCATTTTTCACGATTCAATGTCTTTTTTTTCACGAAACCGTGTGAACATGGGTATTTAAAAAGCATTGCTCCCGTAAAAAAAACAACAAATCGTGAAAAAAACGATTCGTAAAAAAACACTATTCGTCTTCGTGTGAACAACCATTGTAGGTACTATCTAAATGCTACTTTATTATCGAGTACAATGGCACAGACTGCACTTTTTGCGGTCGAGTCGAGTGGATAAATAAAATATCTTTAAGAGCGTTTACTCGAAGCGCGGCGTTTCAAAGGGCATCATTGGAAATGATCCGCGCGCGGCGTTTTTTAATACTTAGTTTTCAAATGCTTATAGCAAAACAATAACAATGAATTATATATCGTTTCAAAGTAAATATTTTAAAGAAGATGTTATTTTTTTATATTAAGCTATTTTTATGTTGCATTAAAGAAGAATAATGGTGTAAAAATTACTTTGATTTTTGGGTATTTCACGTTCTTTGAATTTGTGATTTCTTATTGTAAAATGCTTAAATCTAAGAATTTTCTGAATTAACTATTTGCCTAAGGACCTATGCTATAGGATATAAATGTTTGTTATATCGTTTTCACAGTATTTTTATAAAAAATTCAGCTTGTAAAGTGACGCTGAAGTGGAAATTTGAAAACCTGTGTGGACTTATCTTGATAGAATTCTGAAATACTAAACTAATCGCAATATTTTCTCAATTAACTATTTAGACGACGAAATTGAGTAACTATTTATGCCTATAACATGTTTGTAATATTACTGGTTAATGATTGTAACGAGTTGAAAAAGTACTGTTTTTGCGCCAAACGGCGTAAACGCTCTTAACAGAAAGGATCTAATGGTCGGTAAGGAGTTGTCTAAACTGAATTAGATGTCATGATTCATTTGCAAAGTCACTATGATGTAGTTGACAGTCAAAGACAGAATTGCAGGGACAAGGTACATCCCGACTGGAACCATCGGCAGCAGCTCAAACTTGAGAGGCTTCGCGGAGACCAGGTGTTGGAAGTTCAGGAGGCTCTTCTGACTGTATAAACCTGTAAGAAATAAACAGATATAAATTGTTATTTGAAGAAGGTGGCCCGACGACATCGTAAAGGTAGCAGGGAAGCGCTGGATGCAGGCCGCTACCAATCGATCAACGTGGAAAGCATTAGGGGAGGCCTATGTTCAGCAGTGGACGTCCTATGGCTGAAATGATGATGATGATGATGATTTGAAGAAGAATAGAAGATAATTAATTTCCTATAACTGTGTAACAGTTTTACAAACGGGCATACAATTAATAAAGTTTAAATGAGATTACTATGATTGGTACCAAAATACTCACTCATGTTACTCAAAACGGGAATAGATTGAGCAATTTTTTTAAAACAAAATCTAGTTTTTTGGAATTTTCTAACATATCGCCACAACTAAATGAGTACTACCAATCATCATTATAGACAAAATAATTTCTAGCTCTTTTATTATGTTTGATTTTTTCGCTCGTTAGCTGTTACCTGAAGATTCTTTTAAATTTTAAAATACATACCAGTGTGTGTGATAACCTGTGCCAAGACTCGTTTCAGTTTCAAGCCTTCATTGCTGACTTTCTGTCCACTCCAGGCTATCACCACGTGTTCAGCGCCGAACAACACTAGACGGTACAGCGACACAATTTGTGCAGCTGTAAACCCTTTCTGCAAAAGTTACAACATGTATACTAATATTAAAGCTGAAGAGTTTGTATACTTAAACGTGCTAATCTCAGGAACTACTGGTCCAATTTGAAAAATATTTTTTTGTTGGATAGCCATAAATAGGAAGGCTTTCGGTTATATTAAATCACCGGACAGCCAATAGTGGCGGTAAAGAAAAATGTTGCAAAACCGGGAAATATTATTCAAACTATTTTCACGCGTATGAAATCGCGGGGCGCGGACACAGCTAAAGTCCAGTCGCCGAGCCGATAGAATTTCGTACAATGACCATAAGCTACCCATCCTTATCGCTCGCGCGTAATTATATTGCTGTCGCGCTCGCACAGTCACTGCGGCTGCCCGTCGCACAGTCACTGCGGCTGCCCGTCGCACAGTAGCGACTCGCGAGGATCCTCTTTCAAGGATTTCCACTACGACTGCTCCTGTGCTGTCCGCATCTAGGTGCTTATGCTGTGAGCTTCACTAAATTGCGTTTTCCGGCCCGTACCACGCTCTGCTACCATGTTGGAGTTGGAGCGTAAGAAGGAAAAGACCACGAAGATTACCACGGATTTATTTTAGAACATACAGCACACAGAGACTACATGAGATCGAGTGATTGATCTAGAAGCCTGGAAGCCTTATATTGACAGCGGAGTGCCAAATTCAAATATTCAAATATGCTTGCATTTAACCAAAAAGTTTCTAACTTTCCAACAGTTCTCATTCGAGATCTTTATTGCCCTAAAGGCCAACAGCTCTACGAGCTCTGTACTTAAGTTTGTCATTTTGCGGGCTATGTCGTTACATTGGTTTAGAATATTAAAAAGGATACACACCTTATCTGCTAATGCATGGACGATGCATGAGTATGCTACGAATATGAAATGCGGTACTACCGTTGCGAGTAGAAGAAGTATCTGTAACATAAATTACATTCAAAAATATTGTTGATGAGAATAGATACAGGCAGTAATAGACACGAAAATGCTGTCTCCATACTTTCATTTTGATTGTGAAATATTAAATAAGGGTATTAATATTCTGGATATTTTTTGTCTAGACCATTACTTTTTAATGCTTTGCATTTATCCTTTGATAGGAAGTATTTTTGTAAATACGTTCAGTCATTGTTTGGTAATAGTATTAATTTTTATAAGATAAAGTTAATTTAGAACAAATCCTATGCAAGATCAATATTTTTGAATACCTAAGTATCTATTTATTGGCTTAATTTTATGAAAGAAATGTTAATTAATTTAGGCTAGGGTTGCACCATCTTACGTTAACATTAACAAATGTCAAAGATCTGTCAAACTCCATACAAAAAATACCGGTTATTGTTATAGATACCGTTAAAGTTAGGTGGTGCAACTCATTGATGGCAGTACTTTTGTAGTCATGGTCTTACCAGCTGTGCAAAACTCTTCTGTATACACTCGACAGATTCGAGCAACCCGTTATAGATTGCGCCTGCGGCATTTATCTTGTTCAGTAGTGAACCCTGCACATCTGCGTTTTTTATTAAAGCTATCGTTGCTTGTACTATATTTTTAATTATATCGAGCAGAGAATAGTAAAGAAAAATGCTCATTATTGAACGACTTTCCACCCAAATTGACATAAGATTGTATGAGCTAATATAAAATAAACCCGTATCTGAGGTATCGGTAGAGTAAACATGAATTGTTAATAGTACACCTACCACAATTCTAAAGAGAAAGAAAATAATGAATGTGACAACAACTCTACGATTCAAGTTTATCAACTTTCTAATGTAAATTGAATCACCGCGCAAAAATTCATGGCATGTAAGCAAACTTGACAATAGCCTCCGAAATTCTACACCAAATCTTGGAGCAAAGTACAACATTATTAGAGAACTCTGCACTCGAATAACTACAAGGAAAATACACAAAATATATTGACGAATAACAGAACCCCGATAAAAGTTAACGAGAATATTTACACAATAATAACAGATTGCTGAATAAATAGCGATTTCAAGTATTATCAGAAAAACGATAACAACGCGTCTCCGTAGCGTCATGAAGCAAAAGTCGCGATGAACATTGAATATTTTTTCAACTGATAACAGGAATTTAATCACTTTGAAGTTTTCCATGGTATTGCTTATTTTAGCTTTCAATTAGATATTTTATTTTGCGAAGATACTTCACTACTTAATCAGGTGTTCTCTACCCTGACGAACGAATAAATGGTTTAATTTATCAAGGTTCTTCATAAGCCTCGTTGTAATTAATAATCAATAAACAATAAACTAGGGATGTTATGGATATCTGTAACCGTAACCGAAACTATCGGATATCCGTAACAAAAAAAATATGCGTAACCGTAACCGAAACCGATTCAAAAGTTTCGGATAAAGGTGGAGTGTAAATCTTTATATTTTTTAATATTTGTTACTTGTCTGGCATTCTCTGGCACCATCTGATATCCCCGCCTGTTTTACCTTTATCTTAGGTGTCGTCATAGTACATAAAGTGGATGTGGGTCGCGCAGCATTTGAATTTTACATTTTTAAAATTCTAATATCCGTAACCGAAACTATCCGAAACTTTCTGATAATCCGAAATGATTTCATATCCTTAACCGTAACCGAAACCGGTATAATATTATTCTAATATCCGTAACCGTACCCATAACCGAAACTTCATATCCTTAACATCCCTGCAATAAACATCTTCCAAAGCTATTAATGTAAGTTCATTCATTCATTAGGCTCTTCATAAATGTCGGCCGTTTGGTGTAGTGGTTCAGAACGGACTACTATGCCGTGAGGTCCCGGGTTCGATTCCCGGCCGGGCAGAAATTGAAATGATGAATATTAATTTCTGTGACGGGTCTGGGTGTTTTCTATGTATAATATGTATGTATTTACAAAAAAAAAGTATTTAAGTATGTTTATATCCGTTGTCTAGTACCCATAGTACAAGCTTTGCTTAGTTTGGGACTAGCGGCGCAGTGTAAAAATGTCCAAGTATATTATATGTCCAAGGATATTATTAATAGCAGAGTTCTGAAAGAACAATTATATTTAAACCATTTTTATATGAAAATGTAAACAACTAGCTGTAATTTACGACTTTATAAGCCTAAGCATGTTAACCTACTGACTATTCTTGTATTCATAATAGTGTTACAGTCAAAACTCATAATCGGTCAAAACCACTTTTGACTGCAAAAATCAGTCAAAAGTGGTTTTGACTGATGCCTTAGGTCAATATCACTTTTGACTGATGTTTTGCAGTCAAAAGTTATTTTCGCCTGATTTAAAATTTTACCAATCAGTCCAAACTTCGTACAAAGTAATGATTTTACTTATATTTTGCCTGACAAATACCTAGATTTCTTAAAAATATTGTAAGAAATAAAAAGCAACATTACTGTGGTACCTAAGTTAAGTGTGATCACGTCGTATGGACAAATCATATAAAAATTTGACTTTAAAATGGTATTATAGGACATTTTTGATGATTCCCAAGTAATTTTCACTAATACTTTGTATGAATTTAGTATAATTTCTTGTAGCTAAAAGTGGTTTTGACTTAACGCACTTTTGACTGGATAAATCAGTCAAAAGTGATATTGACTAATAGCATCAGTCAAAACCACTTTTCGCTGATTTTTGCGGTCAAAAGTGGTTTTGACTGATTATGAGCTTTGACTGCAACAATAATATCACCCAAATAGAAAAACAAATAGTATAGTATACAACGATAGCAATTTTATTCAATAATTTATAACAATTACAATAATTAATTTTCATTCGTATGTACTCGTACATGTGACCGAGACCGACCAATAAAACACATTAAACAATTACGAGTAATGATTGATAAATGCTTTATCAATCATCACAATAATAAATGTTACCACAAAATTGTTTTTCATGAAAATACTCGACTTACTCTACAATTTCGTACTATGTACTTATAAATTAAAACTAGGAATGAAAAATCGTGTGTATAAGCGCCATCTATAATTTTGTGCATGACTACTGGTGACTAGTGGTGAAATGCAGTGGCGGGGCAAGACCTAAAGGATGATGGGCACAAATGTATGGAAAGTGGTACCCGCTCCAATAGCCATAACCAATATATATTTTAAAAGGCCTTTAGATGTAGGTAAATGTCTGCTATGGGGCCAGATCTAATTGACGTTTTGAAAGCAGTNTAAAGGAATATTGCGCCAAAGAATAATGTTTGTCACTTAAAACCGTGTTGTTGCTTAATTTTGTGTCTGATTATGGCTGACTTTGTTTGGAAAAAAAAAATTTTTTTTTATCTACATTGTTTAGCTATCAATAAATTATATTTAATAGTCAATTTTTCAAAATTTTTGATGCGCGAGGCCCCTTGTTCCGCGAGGCCGTAGGCGGTGGCCCACGTCGCCTACGCCTTACGCCGCCACTGGTGAAATGGTTAAATTTTACAACATTATATATCGTGATTCATTTGCAGAGAGACTATAATGTAATTGACAGTCAAAGATAAAACTGCTGGGACGAGGTACATCTCGATTGGGAAGGTCGGCATCAGCTCTATCCTGAGGGGCTCCACGGAAACCAGGTGATAGAAGTCTTTCAGGCTCCTTAGCTCGGATGAATTTCGATCTGTAACCAAAAACTCACAATTTAGGGGTGTTTTGTTGCTCTCTTGTACGTCATCATAGACATTTCAGGACATGTGACCATTTCAGCACGACCAAAGAATCACATTGCCCAAGCTGGCAAAACGAGTCAGTGAAACCTGATGTTCGAATATATTTTGTCCTTTATTCGCCTCTTACGACATCCATGGGAAGAGTGGAAGTGGTCATTTTCTACTGCAAGTCTATGACGTAACCACACGACTATTATGCTGTTCTGTGGACTGTGATATGACTTTCCTATTTAAGTATTTCCAACCTATAGGTTCCTTTACTCCTTAATGTACAATTCAAGTGTATAAAGTTTATTATGCTTCGCCAAACCAACGCGTGCAGATCGCGTCAGTGATGGCGATCACTGCGCGTGCATAGACCAATGACAAGACGCGTGACCAAGACAGGACGCGTTGATGTGAAATCGCTACAAATTCATATGTCGCAGGCAAATTGTATGATTCCGCATTTTACAAACGGCGTCGTCAATTCACAAACGCTCGCTGTTCTATGAAATGCCGAAGGCAAAATGTAAATTGCCTTGGCATTTTATAATATGCCAAAACATTTGATAGCCAATTCAATCGCTGTTTACAAAATGCCGCGGCAAATTGAAGTGTTTAGTTATTTTTCTCACCACGCGAGGCGCTGTTAATCAAAACAAGAAAAATGGCGTCGGATAGTGGTGTTGTGATACAGAAAACAGTGCAAATTCTACGTATTCAAAGGACTTATCACAAAAAAAGACATTTATTATACTTAGTGAGTTAAGAAAATTTTACAGGAGCAGTGAAAAAGCTATGGAAAAATAAAATAGTTTTTGAGGTTATCCGGCACGTAAAACACGCTAAGGTGACAATGGAATCTGGTGCTCGGAGGACTGCTGCGGAATATATTCGTATAAAAAATATTGTGTTATAGCTTTCCGCCCGCGGCTTCGCCCGCGTGGAATTTTGTCTGTCACAGAAAAACTTTATCGCGCGCGTCCCTGTTTCAAAAACCGGGATAAAAACTATCCTATGTTCTTTCCCGGGACTCAAACTATCTCTATGCCAAATTTCATCAAAATCGGTTGCGAGGTTTAAGCGGGAAAGCGTAACAGACAGACAGACAGACAGACAGAGTTACTTTCGCATTTATAATATTATATAGTTGGGACTAGTTGGGATGTCTTCTAGACTTCTTCTTGGTATAATTAATATGTATGACTTATCTAAAGGACTGACTATCGAAACTTATTTAATGTCATATTTTTATGTACCTACCTATAGGTACGTCAATAGTTTAAATTAGTCTAGTGTTGTTTTTGTTACGAAAATATTTTAATTACTTTAGGAGTAGCAAGTATTTTAGGTTTGTCTTACTTGAATAGATTTCTGAAATTATGTCTGATTTGTCCAACATGTGTTTTATGATGGTCACCCTATTGCAACAATCATAGTCGAAATTTTATCAATTGAACGAGTTGCTAATTTGCCTTCGGCATTTCATAGAACAGCGAGCGTTTGTAAATTGACGACGCCGTTTGTAAAATGCGGAATCATACAATTTGCCTGCGACACATACACGACATCTGATCGCCATCGCACTCGCTGCACGCGTCCGCGTTGGTTTGGCCAAACGTAATAATCACACATACCGGTGCGCGAGAGACTTTGCGCCAAGATGCGTTTGAGTCTGAAAACTTCGTTAGTCACATCTTGTCCACTTCTGGCAATTATCACGTGGGTAACGGCGAAATACAGGAGGCGGTATATACCCATGAGCAGATCTAAATTAAAAATATGTTTCTGAAATAATTACAGCAACGAAATGAAAATTATCGCATAAAATATAATTATCATAAATTATTAAAAAAACATTTTTCTTCACAATTTACATCATTGACAAAATATTAGATAAAATAAAATGAGTTTATTGAAAACCTTTTTACCTGTATAAAGATGTGACTTATAAAGTGATACGAAAGGGATATGAAATAAGGTGTTATCAATCCCAGAAAAGTAATTATCTGAAATAGATATCTAATATTAAAATATTAGTTTTATAGCACTTATGGAAGCGATTGACATACATAGCAGCAGTCTCCACTCTAGAATTCGTGTGGTTGGTGGACTTAGTGGTAATCAGTTATTGCGTTATTTATACCGAGATAAATAAAAAAACTTACTCCTACGCTACGTCGAGACTTTAATTTCATCAAGTAGCCTATAGGAGCCTGCGTAGGCTAAATTGGCTTTTAGACCAGTAGAATTAGATTTTAAGTCGGAAATAATTCCTACAAAAGATTTTATTGCTTTAATAATAAATAATAATAATAAAAATTTTATTGCCAAAAAGATAATATATATATTCTGGACTTGAATAACAATGTACTTAAACTATACACTAGATATTAACCTATTTAAATATTTGCCAGTGAGACCCAAACTAAGCAGCTTTATAGCTTGTATCTTGGGTTTCAGTCAGAGAGTGCAGTTATCAAAACAAGGCGTTCTTAGAAATTGAGCAAGTTACAGATTGCATATTTAAAACATATTACTTTGCTTAATTTAATTAATTTAAACTTATTAACTATATAATTATCTGGTGTATGTGTTTTGTGTGTGTGTGTTGTGTGTTATATGTGTGTATGTGTTGTGCTTTGCTAAATTAAATCTTCTGTTTCATTGTAATTTAGATCTAGAAGCTTCATTTTCGTTATTACTTTGCATAAGGATAAGGGTTTGTCTCTGAGTTCGCACAATTTGCATAATTTGTTGTAGGTGTTTGGAAATGAAAAGGCTGGGCTACGCCGAGACATCAGAGAACGCAACTGCGGTAGAGGGACTTTATATACTCGTTTTGAAATAACGTCTTTAGGTATAGTGTGGGTGAGATTGTAGGATTCTATGCGTCTTGATCATAGCACAGACAAATAATTGTCTTACCCGTAGTACGCCAAATTCCCTGTAAAGGTCGTCTGTGGGTAAACGGAAGGGTTTCTTCAGTGCGACCTTGATGAGAGCACGTTGAGCTCGCTCCAGCTGGATGAAGAAGGTTTTACCAGCACTGCCCCACACAGCAATACAGTATTGTATGATTGATTGACACAGGGAGATATATACTGTTTTAAGAATGTCTGGAGGGGAACAGTCTCTCAGTCTTTTCATAACAAAAATTAGTTTCCTTACCCGGCCCGAGAGTATCGATTTATGCGTTTTGTGTGTGTAGTGTAACTCCAAGATACTTCATTGTAGAGGTGCGATCAATGTTGCCACAGTTTGAGTTTTGTCCCAATGAACAGCTATGCTCTCGTTATTATTAAGTAAGTTATTATTGAAAGCCTTTGCTACCTCGGAGAGACCCTCCTCAGCAATAGCGTAAACGCTCTTCCAGTCGTCGCTGTGAAACAAGATAGCTGTGTCATCTGCATAGGCTATGAGGTTAGCGTTTTTCAATTGCAGTTTAAGTATGTCGTTCAGGTAAAGATTGAAGAGAATAGACCCAAGGACGCTACCCTGAGGAACTCCAAAGTCGATGGGACGCTCCGGACTTAACTGACCACCAATTTTACACGTTGCCTGCGGTTTGTTAGGTAACTCTTCAACCAGTTGTGCGAGACTCCTAGTACCCCGACAGATTCCAGCTTTTTTAAGAGCAGGCCTACTGACACAGTGTCAAATGACTTTATTGGTTGCCCATTAAGATTCTCCTAGGTTTTCGACTTCGACGGAGTTCTGCTTAATCATTTATTATCAACTCCTAAAACAGTTGACCGTGGAGTCCCGCAAGGTTCCATACGTGGGCCACTTCTCTTTATTATTTACAGTTCCGATCTTGCTCAGACTGTTAAGCATTGCAACTATCATTGCTATGCAGACGATGTGCAGCTGTACATAGGGACCACTCCCGATAACATATCCTTGGCGGAACGCCACATGAATGAAGACTTGGAAGCCATAGCGAGTTGGTCCGATGGAAACGCTCTTAGGCTCAATCCTGTCAAGTCGAAATTCATGGTTCTTGGTACTAAGACTCAAATTAATAAAATCATAAGTAGTGGCCCCAAAATCTATGTCAAGGGCACAATAGTCGAGCATGTCAGCGAAGCAAGGAACCTTGGTGTTTTATTCGACAGTGAGGTGCGTTACGAGAGCCATGTGATAGGCTTTGCGAGGAGCTGTTTCTATAGACTGGGAATACTGTACAAAATACGCGATTTCCTAAGTGAGAAGTCCCGGATAGTAGATGGGATAAGTGAGAGTCACTGATTCTATCAAGGCTTAACTATGGTGACCTAGTTTATGGACCTCGTCTGCTTGGTAAATCCAAACGAGTCATTCAACGTATACAGAACGCATGCTGTCGTTTCTGTTTTGATATACCTCCACGCACACACGTGTTGGCCAATGCTTCTATGCTCAACATGGAAAATCGTAGGCGACTGCATTTGGCATCTCTCATGTTTGACATAGTCAAATTTGGAAAGCCTGAATATCTGTACGCTAAGTTGCAATTTCGTAACTTCCATGAAAGATACGGTGATGGAACATCTAGATCCATGCGGGCCCCATTGGCTGTACATAAACATAGAACTGTCTTCTGATCTGTGATCTGAAATGACTTGCGCCATAATATAAGAACAATAGTTATAATTATTATATTTACCTAATTTCTGATATTTATGTAGGTTTACAATAGTACAACATTTTCACCACCTTATTCTCTACCATTCTCGTGCGTCTTCCTTCTTTTTTTTTCAAGCAAGAGCTGAAAATCAGTGTTCGTTCTGCTCATTTTAGAGCAGTGTCTACCTACACTGAGCTCTTTGCTTTTTTGCATCGCTGCGGCACACTCATACCTTAGGGTTTTCTTTCTTACTCTTTGTAATGTACTATATCTTTCCTGCTACTCCTGTGTTTATTAATCTTACTTTTTGCTTCTTGTGTGTCAATGTGTTTTGCAAATAAACCATTTATCTATCTATCTATCTATCTTAAGTTGTGGGGGCCCCCAAAAGGGGCGTTTTTTTTTCGGTTTTCCGCTTATAACCGCGTAAAGGACTTACCCTATTGAAAAGTGCTCTTCATAACGGTTGAAGGGCATTTAATCCTGCATTGAATAAGACCAAATTCATATGTTTTGGACAAACCGTTCTCATGCTTATCTTCGACAAAGTAGAAAATGTACGTATATTAATAACTCTCTACGTCCAAGCTCGTCACCCGCAAGCTCCCAAGCCTTGTAAGGGGCCGCATTAACCAGCTTATCCCTGTCAAGCCTCGCGAGTTGGATTCGCCTATCCTTGTTCGTCCCAGCCGATCCTTAGCTGCGGTTGCCGCACCTCTTACTTGCACTCTCCTGAACGACTCTGTGTTGTCTACTATGGCTGCCCCTCTTGCATGCGTAGGCGACTGCATTTGGCATCTCTCATGTTTGACATAGTCAAATTTGGAAAGCCTGAATATCTGTACGCTAAGTTGCAATTTCGTAACTTCCATGAAAGATACGGTGATGGAACATCTAGATCCATGCGGGCCCCATTGGCTGTACATAAACATAGAACTGTCTTCTGATCTGTGATCTGAAATGACTTGCGCCATAATATAAGAACAATAGTTATAATTATTATATTTACCTAATTTCTGATATTTATGTAGGTTTACAATAGTACAACATTTTCACCACCTTATTCTCTACCATTCTCGTGCGTCTTCCTTCTTTTTTTTTCAAGCAAGAGCTGAAAATCAGTGTTCGTTCTGCTCATTTTAGAGCAGTGTCTACCTACACTGAGCTCTTTGCTTTTTTGCATCGCTGCGGCACACTCATACCTTAGGGTTTTCTTTCTTACTCTTTGTAATGTACTATATCTTTCCTGCTACTCCTGTGTTTATTAATCTTACTTTTTGCTTCTTGTGTGTCAATGTGTTTTGCAAATAAACCATTTATCTATCTATCTATCTATCTTAAGTTGTGGGGGCCCCCAAAAGGGGCGTTTTTTTTTCGGTTTTCCGCTTATACCGCGTAAAGGACTTACCCTATTGAAAAGTGCTCTTCATAACGGTTGAAGGGCATTTAATCCTGCATTGAATAAGACCAAATTCATATGTTTTGGACAAACCGTTCTCATGCTTATCTTCGACAAAGTAGAAAATGTACGTATATTAATAACTCTCTACGTCCAAGCTCGTCACCCGCAAGCTCCCAAGCCTTGTAAGGGGCCGCATTAACCAGCTTATCCCTGTCAAGCCTCGCGAGTTGGATTCGCCTATCCTTGTTCGTCCCAGCCGATCCTTAGCTGCGGTTGCCGCACCTCTTACTTGCACTCTCCTGAACGACTCTGTGTTGTCTACTATGGCTGCCCCTCTTGCATGTACCCTCTTTTACGAGTGCATTGCTTAGCCGTATGCCTAGTCCAAGGTTTGACGCCACAAAATCAACTTTGTACGCGTGAAAATAGTTTAAATACTATTTCCCGTGCCTGCAACATTTTCCTTTACTATTTCGCCTCTATTAGTTGTAAAGTGATCGTACCTATATATCTTCTTCTTCTTCTTCTTAATTTATGATCTATTATTCAACATAAAAATAATTATTTAAATCAAACTTAAGATCATCGCGTTCAAACAAACAAACAAAAAAAACTCTTCGTTTTAATATGAACTTGTTGTTGTTGATTTTTGGCGTCGAACCTTGGATCAGGCATACGGCAAGGCAACGTATTCGTTCAGGAGGGTGCAAGGAAAAGGTGCAGCAACCGCAGTTAAGGAACGGCTGGGACGAACAACGATAGGCGCATCCAGCTCGTAAGCCTTGATAGGGTTACACTGGTTGAGGCGGCTCCTTTCAAGACTTGGAGCCTGCGGGTAACGAGCCATTGGACGTGGAGAGGGTCATTAATTATACGTACATTTTCTACTTTGTCGAAGATAAGCACGAGAACGGTTTGTCCAAGACATATGAATTTGGTCTTATTTAATGCAGGATTAAGTGCCCTTCAACCGTCATGAAGACCACTTTTTGATAGGGTAAGTCTTTTACGCGGTATAACCGGAAAACTGAAAAAACGCCCTTTACCACTTAAGCACAACTCCGTCGAAGTCGAAAACCTAGGAGAGTCTTAATGGGCAACCAATGAAGCCATTAAAGCAATAAAATGTTATGTTGGAATTATTTACGATTTGATCAATTTTTGTGTTTAATTCTACTGGCCTATTTATCTAGAAAAGCCTGTGATCGGTTTTTAATGTCGAAATTCAACCAATCTCACGCTCTAAAATCTGCGTGGATGGAATTTCAATATACTTTTGAGAGCTTAAACTATTTACATTTAACATTGTTCTTCTTTTCGTGTCGACAACAAACCTACACAGTGTCAGCCCAAAACTCCGCCATAAGAATGGCGTTGTCAGTAGCACTCATCAAATCCTCCTGAGTGCAGTTGTTTGGGCACTCAGGGCATGACATCAGGTGCTTCATCGACTGGGAACAAAACCGCACCTGCACTCCATGTTTAAGCCGTCCAAAAATCCCCACCTGACCAGATTGTCCTTACTACGGCCAACCTGCGTCCGAAGTCTATTTAAAGACTTCCAGGTAAACCAGGGGAGCTCATGTCCCAGCGTGGGATGCTGAGCGGTAGTCCCTCGTAGCTGCAGTGGGAGACGACCTCTCTCTGCAGGCCGTAGTGGAGTGAGGAGTAAGGAGATATGGCACGCGATGCTCTCCTTCTGCGAGGCAGTTATCTCACAGAAAGAAGCGGCGGAGAGGGAGCGAGAGGCTTCGGCTGACGCCCCTATGATCCGCCGCCGTCGTCCAGGGCGACGCAGGAGGGTTTACAACCTACACGTTCCTCCTTTAGGAGTCTCGACCGCTGGGTATGGGGATGCCCGGCGGGACTTACGAGACCCGTGGCGCCGGCGCACCAGTGAATAGTGCGCCGTTAGCGGACGACCCGAGAGGAATTTCTATTCCCCTCGAAGCTGGAGGGGCTCGCCCAAGAGCGAGCTGTGGGTGCGCCAAAGTTCACCTAAATTTTCAACTCCGAAAATTGGAAATCCGAAAATGTTCTTCCTAACATTTTTCATCCTAACAATCACAATTCCTAACTACTCTGTCTCTAATGTTTATAATTCCGAAGCATCCAACTTCATAACGTCATCTATCTATACTTATAATAAATCTGTAGAGAGGTCAATTCTGTACATGAAATATATTTTCAAAATAACTATCAGGGGGTGATTAGTGATCGATACTGATGCCAAAAATGCAATCAGTAAAATTTTTGTCTGTCTGTCTGTCTGTCTGTCTGTCTGTCTGTCTGTATTGGTTTAGGTTAGGTTAGAACTGTGACCACAACGCACGAGTCGAGCAAGCGAAGCCAGAGTCCCGCCCCAGTCATTCAGTCAAGTTCCAGAAACAAATCGGTCCTATTCATAAAATTATTGGTTTAGGTTAGGTTAGAACTGTGACCTTACGTTACCTTCGCGAAGAATACCTTCTGTACGTAGTACTTATTATTATTATGTGGTATGAGTGAAAATATTATGGTAATTATGTTTAGGGATAAAAGTGTTATGATAAAAAACAGTAGGAGTTTAAATATATTTACATTAATGATATTATTAATTAAAATTTTCGGAAACATGTGTGTTATGAACATCGCCAGTAGCACTACAAATAGTATGAATGAAAACTTTAGGATGAAAAATTTTAGGAAGAGTGATCATTCGGATTTAAAATCGTTAGGAAGAACAATTTCGGGTAAATAACTTTAGGTGAGCCAATATGGACCCGCGAGCTGTAGCCTGAGACGGAGCCGCGGATAATTGTCCAATAGCACAATAACTCGCGGCTTCGTATCAATGGCCCCGGAGGACACCGTCGGGTTTTAGTGGGTAGGCCCCGCCCTCCCGGCGGGGAGAGTCCCACGTAACCCACTGACTGACTGTCCCCATCAGCCAGTGGGCATGCACAAAGCAATTCGCGACGCAAAAAAAAAATGGAGCTCAAGTCGACGTAGACGACGACGATGTAGACGACTCTCAGACATAGGGACAAAAGGGCAGGGGAGATCAGCTCTCTCGCGCCATAACCTGCATCTCTCTTTTGACCGATCGTCATGAAGAAGAGGGGACACACTTTTTACGAAATTACTTCGGCTTTTTAGCCTTTGAGGCACAGGGTCGTACGTAATTGAAAAGTGGGTGCCGTACATTTAACATTGACGTTTTCACTGTAATACTCTTACTTGCACACCGAAACACTTCTTCAAAAGATGACCCGACTCAAGCAAATGGCGGTAGATTGCGGCAAACTCTTCTTTTTGTACAAGTGTACCCTCAACCGCCGCATCCTTGATGATCTCGACTGTGGTCTGCAGCAGAATCTTCAGCACAGCCAACAGGGAATAAAACATCAACACATACAGCACGGGACGAGCTTCACACCAAGATTCCATCAATATAAATGTACACATCTTAGGTGCTTCAATGTGTTCTTTAAGAAGAATTATATATTCTATCGATAGCGAACTTGAGACAATTCTAATTACGAAATAACTTATCAAAGCAAACATGACTCTACTTTCAAGTTGCTTAAGGGCTTTATTGTAGCGTGCATCACAAAGCACAATTTTATGGGAAATAGTTAAACTTGATAGAAGTTTTCTAAATTCGCCACCATATCTTGGACCAAAGTAGAACATTATTAAAAAACTTTCAACGTTTAACAAATTATTATAAACAATTGTTATGTGCTGATTTAAAAGAGGCTTTTGAAAAAAATGTATCATATAAGTAACATTATAGGAATAAATTAATGACCAAATTGTCACTTCCAGTACTATAGCAAGAAATATTAAAATGCGTTTTCGTGGCGACGTGTACGTCAAATCACGATGGACGTTGAATATTTTTTCAACTGACAACAGAAGTTTTATCACTTGCACATTTTCCATCGTATTATCATTAAAAATTTCCATTTTAGTAGGCTTTCGAAGTAAGTTTTGGTGACACTAAAGTTGGTAGTCTTTACCCTGACGAAATTACAAATGATACATACTGACACGTGCATTAATTTTAATCCATCAAACTCAGTGACAGTGACAACAGTATAAAATTTAATCATATTAAATTAATACAAATATGGAGTAATCCTTTGATAAATAAACTAGGTAAATATTGTTCTGTATACAGTGTGACCGGGCATGTACATACATACCCGGACACACTATAGCATTAAACTCTTAACGTCGCGACTTTACCAATAACATACAGGGTGTGGTTTTGTAAAACAACGCCCATCTCAGGGGTAGTACACATAAAAGTAATCACAAGAAAAATAATGACACACGAACCAATCATAGAGCTCTATTCTTCGATTTGCTGCTTCACTTAAGCAAGTATCGTTTGTGAATACGGGCGTTAAAATCATGTTTGTGTTGTCTGCATTGAAGTATCCTGGAAGTCGCTTTGAAGAAGCTAATTCAAACTATCTGACCCAAAAAAATCGACAGTTTCTTCTAGAAGTACAGAGATAAATAGAGAGAGAGAGATAGAAAACTAAATGTCATTGTTCATTTGCAAGGTGACGATGATGTAGTTGACAGTTAAGGACAGCAGTGCGGGGACGAGGTACATTCCGACTGGCATCGTGGGGAGCAGCTCTATCCTGAGAGGCTCCACGGAAACCAGGTAATGAAAGTCTTTCAGGCTCCTATGAAGGGTTGAATCTAGATCTGCAACAAACAGATACGTATTTACTTTCACCTTGTAACGATTACCTATTAAAAACAGTGCCGGATTAACCCAGTAGAATAAGCAATTGCTTACGGCATCATGTCTTGGGATTGGGAGGCACCAAAAACAATTGCTCGAAAACTTGATTCACGTAATCGTCGCATTTCTTTAAAAAAAAAATAGTGCTGCCTACTGTAGAAGGCCACTGTTTGCGGGCACAGCTAAATAAATCAACCCCGGCACCGAAAATTATTAACATGTCTTGTGGCTCATATTTAAGGAATTACTAATAGAGGTGGCCTATTGTGCATCGCAGCAGCACTTTAACATTGACAATTTTATTAGGAGTAAATACACGTATACTAACTAGGTTTTCTAATTGAAAAAATGTTGTTAAAATGCAAAATATACTTAATCATAATTATGTGAAATGTAGTTAACTAGTCAATTTAGTTAAACCTACTTTAGTTATAATAACAGTGTAAGCAAACAGTCGGAAAAATGCAGCAAACTCAGAAAACATTGCACGATATTCGACTGTTTTTCGAAAATTAAAAGCCAACCGCTTTTAGTTTCCACTTTATACAAACAAAACCAATCAGCGAATTTCAATTACAAATGTAACTAGTTTTTAACTCAATAGAGTAGTTTTCAACACGTAACTGACGTAACTTTTTCCCACCGTACAGAATTAATTATTAACAACATACATACCGGAATTAGAAATGATCTGTGCCAAAACTCGTTGCAGTTTTAAAACCTCGTTGCTCACTTCCTGTCCGCTCCAAGCAATCATCAGCACCGTGGAGCCAAATGCTAGCACTCGGTATAGCGTCATGAACTGTGTAACTGTGAAAACTTCATGCTGAAACATTAATTAAAATTACTGTAGAAGGTATAAAAAAAACTGTCAATTCCGAAAAGGGCTTATTCTGGTGTCAAATACGACAATATTTTGCATGGAACTGAATTCTAAATCTCACAAAAACTATTTGCTATATTACAATATAATTTTGATCGGACTCTGTAAAAATTTCAACATTCGACAATCGAAATATAAACAAAAAATATGCACATACCTGATTCATTATCATATGAGCAAAGTGATATGCTATAAATATGAAATGTGGTGTGATGGTCGCTAGGAAAAGAAGTACCTGAAAAATGATAATAATATTAGGTTCTCGCTGTTACAAGCTCAAAACACAATAAAGGAGGCCTGTACATTCAATCTAAATGTAAATATACACCACTAAATTTTATCACCGAAAAAATTTTAACAGGTTATGTAGAAACGTGTGAAATATTTAAAGCAAAAGAAAAAGAAATGTTTTTCATAAAGTTATTTTTTTATTAAATTTTATTTACTCCTTATTTTACGCGTCACAGCTTTGTCACTCCGCTGCTCGCTAGAGTAGTCGTTCGCGCTCACACGTTGCATCGATCTGTCTGTCTCGCTCACGCCTCCACCACGCTTCCAGTGTTATTATTACCTACTTAGCTAACTTAGACCATTTTGAATTCTAATAAGTGTTACATTATTGTACGTAAATAGTGCTAGCGACGCATGTGTCCATAATAAATTACCAATTTTAGGAGGAAATTTTGAGTCACTTTATTTAACTTCTTTTTTTGCACAAATGGGATCAGTATCAATAACTCATTACCCAGATTTTTTTTGGTCATAAAAATTTAGTGGTGTATAAAAGGAGAAACTGACTGACTTAGTGAGATATCAACGCACAGCCTTAAAAGCGTTTACGCCGTTTGGCGCAAAAACAGTACTTTTTCAACCCCTTACAATCATTAACCAGTTACGTTACAATAAATAATTAGGCAATTTCGTCGTCTAAATAGTTAGTTGAGAAAATATTTCGATTAGTATAGTATTTAAGAATTCGATCAAGATAAGTCCACATAGGTTTTCAAATTTCCACTTTAGCGTCAGTTTACAAGCTGAAATTATTATAAAAATACTGTGAAAACGATATAACAAACATTTATATTCTATAGCATAGGTCCTTAGGCAAATAGTTAATTGAGAAAATTCTTAGATTTATGCATTTTACAATAAGAAATCATAAATTCAAAGAACGTGAAATACCCAAAAATCAAAGTGATTTTTACACCATTATTCTTCTTTAATTCAACATAAAAATAGCTTAATATAATAAAATAACATCTTCTTTAAAATATTTACCTTGAAACGATATATAGTTCATTGTTATTGTTTTGCTATAAACATTTGAAAACTATTAAAAAACGCCGCGCGCGAATCATTTCCAATGATGCCCCTTGAAACGCCGCGCTTCGCGTAAACGCTCTTAACGGCTAAACGTAGGCACTCGAAATTTGGAAGGGACGTAGCTTAGGTACCGTAGAGGTGCACTGGAACGGGAATTAGCGGGAAAATCCTTTTGTATCAAAAATCTAAACCGCATAAGTTAGATGCTTGAGGCATGCAGGTACCTTAGTAAACTTAACCCCTTACTAATAAAAAGTTACACAGTTGTTAATCACTGTTTTAAAATGACATTTCCATACTAATGGTCACTTTAAAACACTGATCAACGAGCGTGTAAGTTTTATTAGTAAGGGGGTTAAAGTTTAGTTACAACAGGATATTGCAAAATTCCCACGGGAACGGGAGTTAGCGGGAAAAAACATTTGTATGAAAAAATCTAAAGGGGGTAAAACGGGATCCACGCGTACGAAGTCGCGGGCGGCCGCTAGTTAAGTATAAATCTAATCACAAGAATTTTAAATAGTTTGAGAAGCGACACTATTATCTGAGAAATTTTAATCACAAGAATACTCTGCTTTGTATAAATTATATTTAGAAAGTAATTAAAAATAAACAATAGTGTTTTAGTATTTACTTACTTGATGACCAAAACATTTCTTCAGGTAGCGACTGGACTCGAGCAGCTGTCGGTAGACTAAGGCAGAGCTTTTCAAGTTGTTCCTGAGCAAACCCTCAGCCTCTAAACGCTGAATCGATTCGGTTACCGTATTTAACATACCCCTTATTATAGCGAGCAGAGAATAAAACAACAAAACGCCTATCACATACCGAGTCTCGCACCAAATTTCCATCAGAATATACAAACTTAGTAAAAAGAAGTCCGAGTTCACTTTATAATAAACATGATGTACCAACATCACATTAATAATTATTCTAATAATAACAAAACTTATCAAAGAAATCAGGACTATCCGTTTCGATCGCTTCAAAGCTTTATTGTACAGTGCATCACTCTTTACGATTTGGTGAGAATTAACTAAGCATGATAGAACCTTTTTAAACTCGCTACCAAATCTAGGAGCGTAATACAAAATAGTTAGAGCACTTTGAATTTTGTTAAACATATGAAAAAACACCATGACGCACTGTCGTGCAAGAGTTGTCACGTAGAAATTAACCATAAAGTCAACGTTGACATAGACAATTATTGAGTAAATTATGAGTTCAATTAACACCATAAAAGCAATGAAGACGCGCTTTCGAGGCGTCATAAATAAAAAGTCGCGATGGACGTTAAATATTTTTTCAATTTTACATAAAAATACAATTGTTTTAAAAGTATCCATTTTAGTATTGAGATTGTTTCTTAGTCTAGACACAATTCATCACCTGTGCAACCAAGACACAATTAAAAAAAGTTTTCTTTAAAACACAATTTTCGTTAATGCAGGATACTAAACAAATGGCATGTTTATAGTAGTAACTCAATAAAGAAACTCATTTCATTTAATGGTCAAAAGGACACTTTCGTAATAAATTCAAATATAATTAATTACGCGTCCATTTTAACCATTAGGTACTTACATTATGTTAATTACGTTACAAATACACTATCGCTTGATTATTTGACAAATGCTCGTAACTTACTTACTTCACTTACTATTGCTTAATATGTCATAACATTCATTAAATACTTTTTTGTTTAGTGTACCTGGTACAATAATTGTGAAGTTTATTGTTTGTTATACATATCTCGTAAATGACGTCTGTTTAGGCCTATCTTTTATTTTATTTTCAACCGACTTCAAAAAAAGGAGGAGGTTCTCAATTCGACCCGTATGTTTTTTTTTCTATGTTTGTTACGCGATAACTCCGCCAATTATGAACCGATTTGAACAAATCTTTTTTCAGCGTACAGGTAATACCTCAAGGGTGGTCCCATTTAAATTTAATAATAAAAAAAACAACCCCCAAGGGTGGAAAATTGGGGATGAGCTTTTTTATACGCAATATCTCCGCCGATTATAAACCAATTTGAACGATTATTTTTTTGTTGAATAGGTTTTATCAAAAGGGTGGTTTCATGCGAATTTGAAGAAAATATTTCACCCCCAAGGGTGGAAAATTGGGGATGAACTTTTTTATACGCAATATCTCCGCCGATTATGAACCAATTTGAACGATTATTTTTTTGTTGAATAGGTATTATCAAAAGGGTGGTTTCATGCGAATTTGAAGAAAATATTTCACCCCCAAGGGTAGAACTTTTTTTTTTTTAATTTTTAGTTTTTTTTTTGTGTTCACGCATTTGAAGTCGGTTTTTTTTAAGTTATATTTATATTAAATTGATTTTTTTTAAACTGCAGCGCAGTCTGTTGAGCGCCTTTTTGCCAAGAAGTTAAGTTACGAATCGAGACGAATTTAAATGATATACCGTCACTGTCAATAGGGCGCGTAATATGTCAGCCCCGTTGTGCGTTGGTACCCGCTGAAAAACAGCTTCGTGACTTGACGACTTGTGTCATGTTACGATTTTCGCTGAGCGGGCGGGCGCCTTTTCAGCATGGCTCAATAATGGTAACCTCTGATGTATGCACCTAAGTAAATGTTAAATGCTGAATAAAGGTATTCTATGTATTATATTCTATTCTATTCTTTTGTTTTTTTCTCACTCTATAAACTGAAATTATATTTAAGCCAAGCGGAGTCGAAAGTGGCAGCTGAAATCGATGTTATTAAGCCTAATATAATTTGTAAACCTTACGTAAGTATATGTAACCTGGCCTTCTTGATATAAAATATGAATAAAAAAATAATCAATTTAAAATCTAAAGCAAGGCCCAATCGGGGGGGAATTGGACTATTAAATTTTAATAATGGGAAAATTGGGGCGTGATCGAATCAGAAATGAGGAGATCCGTAGGAGAACCAAAGTAACCGACATAGCTCGCAGAATTGCTAAAATCAAGTGGCAGTGGGCGGGGCACATAGCTCGTAGAGACGATGGCCGTTGGGGCAGGAAAGTTCTCGAGTGGCGACCACGGGCTGGAAGACGTAGCGTGGGCAGGCCTCCTACTAGGTGGACCGACGATCTGGTAAAGGTCGCGGGAAGAGCCTGGATGCGGGCAGCGCAGGACCGTTCATTGTGGAAAACCTTGGGGGAGGCCTTTGTCCAGCAGTGGACGTCATTTGGCTGAAACGAACGAATGGGAAAATTATGGACCCATATAAAAAAAAACAAATAAACTAATTCAATTGTTTGTCATCAGAACGTTGGTTTAAAATTATCGAAACAATGTCATAATCATCATTGTACCTGATTGTACGTAATTTCTAGAAGTAAGAGTAGAGCGCCTAAGTACTAAACTAAATACATCAAATTAGAAATCAGAAAGTAAGTCTACAGGCACTAGGTTTACAAGCCTAACTTGCTTTCAATGACCTCGTAAACTTTTATTACTGCGTAACCAAGTAATTCACTAAATATCGTCGAAGCCATTTCCAAAATGGCTCCACTGAATTCAGTCTGATGACCGAATGATTGGACACATCCCAAATACAAAAGAATATATTATAGAATAATTTTGATAAGGCACACCTAATTAATGATTGTTTGATTCACAAGTCAACAGTTCCGTTCCGCATAAGTAGTGTCCTTTTTTAATACAAAAGCTAAAGTTCCTTTTTGTCTAATGCTGCCCTCTATTTTTAATAAATAACCTAATACTCATTCCCACACTTTTCAATACAGTGGCGCGGGCAGCCCCTCATTAAATGGACCGACGATCTGGTGAAAGTCGTGGGAAGTACCTTGATGGCCATCGTTATGGAAACCATTTGACTGAAACGAACGAACGAACAAAAGTTGTTTGGATATCTGGATATAGTTCTAAATAAAGACCTTTAAACGAAATGGAAATAAAAGTGACTGATACTTAGTTCCTAAGTTAAAGGTATAAAACATTATGTATGCGACTCATCATCATCATCATCATTTCAGCCATAGGACGTCCCTGCTGAACATAGGCCTCCCCCAATGCTTTCCATGTTGTTTCCGTCCAGCGCTTTCCTGCTACCTTTATGATGTCGTCGGTCCACCTTGTAGGTGGACGTCTCACGCTGCGTTTTCCGGTACGCGGCCTCCATTCCAGAACCTTACTGCCCCATCGGCCGTCAGTTCTGCGTACTATATGCCCTGCCCATTGCCACTTCAGTATCAAAGCGCTAACGAATACTGCATGATCTCCTGGCACAGTTTCAGTGTTCGTTATCACGCCGAGCATTAGGCTCTATCAATCAGGAGCTAATCTAGGCCGGAGCGGTACTTGTCGATCCAAGATCTATCAGAATCAGTTAAAGTTGTCCTCCCCATTTATACAAACCAATAACATCAGCCAGTTTTAAAAACTTGCCTATTATTATCTTAAATACTGTGTCATATCATGTACAGTAATAGGTACTTTTTATACCGAAATTTTAGAACGCACTAAAATGAAGATGGAAATTATTATTTTTACTTGGATGAGATTGTGACCAACATATACGTACAATGTGCATGCCCTTCATTGTAACAACAAACAGCCAACCCAATTATAAATAGCATGCCATTTATAGATGGTTGAAAAAGCTGAACTTTTTAATACTATAACGACCAAAATATATTCTTTATCAAACAAAGGCAAGTAAATCATAATTTATGTGAATTTCATTGTTTAATTAAAGGACATCACAAAAATGGGATGAGAGAGTGAACTGACTTGTTTGTTCTCTCTACACTGTGGCTAGCCATTATTAACCCTCTGTAAGACAAATCACAGGCCTAACGTGTCTCAATGGGATGAAATACGTGGGCTGGTTCGCTCTTGATAGCACGTACAAATGCGAGAAACTATTCTTGCTGAGATTAATGGAAGACTCATTGAGGATGATTAGATAAGTAACTTGTGACTTTTAGGTCGAAATGTAGCAATTAGGTATTTTGCCGTAAACGCAACTAGTGACGTGCGTAGTAATCTACTGCCCAGTAACTATATTATTTACTTATATCTTTCTTGCAGCGTTCTTTAACAATGTGTTTAGTAATTAAGAAATGAGTTAGTGAAAAGCGCTTTATTTAATATTAATGAAAATTCTGCTGCGGTTGATTTAGCTACTTCTAATAAATTTAATTTTTTTACCAGTGCGTACAGAAATTTACGAATTCAGTTAGAGTTATGTACAGAAAGCTCAGCTTGTCATGCTGGACTGGCTCTTACAACCAACAGTTTAACGTGCTTTCCCAGCATTATAAGTATTTAATTATAGTTAAAAGACATACAAAATAAAACAAGCATTGCTAAATGCGCTTTATTTCATCGCCCACGTTGCAAGAAGATTACGCGACGAGTGCAGCCGGTGAAGCGTTTTATTACGCTCGAGAGACAATATCCGGATGCCACCGGATTACGCGCTTTTATGGCATCCGACTCATGAGCTACGACTTGAGACTGTCTTGCAAGGCTTGGGATTACAAAGGGAAGAGCTGGAGATGAGTATCTATTAAGAGGATCTTCACTTTTTAATCGTAGTCGCATGAGGGTAAAGTTTAAGTAATTATAAGATTTTTTTTCAAAGATTATGTCAGTCCATCAAAACATCAGACCAACCATAAGCTTAACAAACTGCCAAGATTTTTAAGGCATTATCACTCATTGGACAGCAATAATAATAATATATTGTTTATTTCTCTTAATAGATTTAAACACTAAGAATATTACAATCAACAAATTGTGGCAGGTTTGTCCGGCGTTTCTTCTCAGCACTTGCCATATTATTATGTTTGTCTCGAAGCGCTGGTAGGGCCCAAAAGATAAGGAGACATGTAATGTGTCTTTTTTTACGTTCATAAGTGCCACTTGTGGTCTAAACTGAATAAATATTTTTGATTTTGATTTTGGTTAATACCTGAATTGGGAAAATTCCTGTTGCTCAGGATATGTTTAACATGGCTTCCGAGGTTAATGGATAAACCAACAAGTACCTACTTGTGATAAATTCTACTAATGACGTGAGATGAATTTATCGTTTATCCATTAACAACTGCCGCCAAAGAACAATAAAAAAAATATTGCATTACTCTTACTAAAATTTGAAATCGATAAGGACTCTTAAAATGTTAATTTATAGTGACTTAATGTTGTTCCTACAAATCCAGTCGAATTTTAAGAGGCTACAAATAAAAGTAAATCCTAAAGGCGATTGTTTGCCAGATAACATTGACCTGGGCTGGGAACGAGCGTAAATCTTGCGTCGAGAGCTGTTTTACACTTCTTCGTTCTATAAACGTTTACTTTTAGATAAGGCATACAATACCCCGCGTAAAACGAGTTGTTAAAAGGGTCCTTTGTCCCTAAGGACCTTGTATAAGATTATTGTTTACAACAAGAATAAATCTTGGAATTGTTTTGATTATTTTCGTTCATTCGTTCGTTTTAGCCGAAAGACGTCCACTGCTGGACAAAGGCCTCCCCCAAGGATTTCCACGAAGATCGATCCTGCGCCACTCGCATCCAGGCACCTCCCGCGACCTTCACCAGATCGTCGGTCCACCTAGTGGAAGGCCTGCCCAGCCACGTCTTCCGGCTCGTGGTCGCCACTCAAGAACTTTCCTGCCCCAGCGGCCATCAGCTCTACGAGCTATGTGCCCCGACCACTTGCTTTGATTATTTGCATAAAGATTAATTAATATTATTTAAGATTAATATTCAATCTAACCAAAACAAGAATGATAATGGTAAAATATGGAACTGGAAGAAAACAATAAACAACTCAATCTCGTATTTCCACAGACTAATCACTACCACGAATTATTTCTTTGTCTGATTAAAAGACAAATCAAGGCAAATACAGCAGGGCCATGTAGAGAGATAGAAAAACTTTATTGCAATTTAAAGGATTATGAAATGTGAAATCCGACTTCGTATGAAAGGGCCAAACAATAGCAAGAACTGCTAAGTACATTTCTAAAACTTGAAAGAACGCGCACATTTGAGTAGTAGGTCATAATAACATCGCACTCAAAAACTTACTTTTGGTCTAAATAGAAATAACCAAGATATAGGAAGAGTTTGATGGAACCACCACCACCAAACTAAGTATAACGTTATCCGGTGTATTTTGTATAGACGTTGACAGATTCTAGACGTTTGTTACAAGACAAGGCTGTATGTTACTTTAATAAAGATAAATAAATAAAAACAAATAAAATAAAGTCAAAGTAAAATGTTGCAACCCAGCCTTAATAAAGCTTACAAGCAAACTGAGAGAATGCTACTGTATTTAATTCCATTATAAGCATTCGCGTTGCTCTACAAGCGTTTTAGTAAATTAATTAAGTCTCAGTTATCCGAGTCTACGAAGGGAGGAAGATTGATCGCCTCTCGCGGTATGCACCGCGTCGCTCATTGCACATAGACTTCTTGTTGCTGGTATAATAACAACAGTTATGTTAGAGATACTTACACGAGCTTTCTTAAGCTAGGATAGTAGCTAGTGCTACGTCTGACTTTGACTTCTAACCAAAATAACAGATCCTTTCCACTAAGACATATCGGTGTACCACACAATTGAGTGAAGGCCGTGGGAAACGCCTGGATGTAGCAGCGTAGAACTGGTGGTTGTGGAAATGATTGGAGAAGGCCTTTGTCTAGCAGTTTACACTGGAAATCCTTTTGCTGAAGCTGAAATGAAACCGCACAGTTGATATTGCTACAAAAGCTCTCCAGCATTCGTTCACTTATCCAGTTCGTCATTTAATTAGGCTTTATCGCTGAGAAAGAAGAAGTACTTATCTACCGATGAAGACTGGCATAGAATTGCAATTCAGACCTGCAACTAGTGACTTAAAGAAACATGCGTTAAGTCGTAGGACTACTAGGTAATTGCCACCAGATGCTCCCACGTTTGGAGGCCCAATGCCACGTCGTCTCTAAAACTGAATGTGACTGATAACATAGTTTCTTCTTTTTCTTTGTCCTAGCCATTTCCAATTATTTGGGGTCCTCGTTCTGCGGCGTCAGGATTATCTGTCATGGGTTGTCGAAACATTTTTTGAGCAAGCTATAAGTCCTTGACTGTGACTGATAACAAAGCAACAAAAATACTAATCAAGTTTTCCAAACTAAGATTCTAGAGCTGTTACAGCGTTCGCGAATAGTCAAACGTATAACCTTGATAGCACTATTATGAAGCAACAAAAAACAAGTCGCAAAACCCACATAAAAAGATTAAACTTACCAACCCGTCGAGGGGAAATCGACAGAATAAAAAATCGAAATATGATGAGATATTCAAATGTTATGTTAGTTCTGTGAACAGCATTAGGGAAATCTTACCCGCGGGAGCGCGCTGGGACTGTCTGCCTTCGACCAGGGTTGCCAGTTTCAACACTATTTATAGACTTAAATAAACAAGAAATAAACAAATGGCATAAATCTGGATACAGGCCGTTGGAATGCGCCACAAACTAGGAGAGAGAAATCACTAGGAGAGGCCTATGTTCAGCAGTGGCCGAATTTTTTATTATGATGATGATAAAAAACTAATTCCTAGTCCTAGACAGCTTTGTTGCCGATGGGGCAGAAAGGTTCTGGAATGGAGGCCGCGTACCGGAAAACGCAGCGTGGGACGTCCACCTACAAGGTGGACCGACGACATCGTAAAGGTAGCAGGGAAGCGCTGAACGCAGGCCGCTACCAATCGATCAACATGGAAAGCATTGGGGGAGGCCTATGTTCAGAAGTGGACGTCCTGTGGCTGAAATGATGATGATGATGATGAGACAGCTTTGTTTGGACAAAGCTAAGCTTTTCTCAACCAGGTACTTTAATTTGCGATTTTACAACCATAACATACTTTGGCGACTAGATAACGAATAATTAAGCACGCATAGTACATACCTAAATTACGTCACTGAGCTCGGTATACCTAAATCTTCCTGCTTGTCTCGCATTTGAGCCCAACGAGATTCGAACCCGCAATCCATTATGCGAACCACAGACTAAGCGGCCGTCAATACAATTATCCCTTATCGAATTTTGTCTTGACTTATGGGACGAAGCTTTGCGTATCAGCAAATTATTTTATGAAACTTGTTCGGTTTCGCCAAAAACAATGTAGTGTTTTCATGCAACGCAATAATTAGTTACAGTTTATTTGCTTAAAAACATAGATCCTATTCTTTTTTTTGAAGAAATGCTTATAAAAATTGCATTTTGCATTCCACCACTATTCCTAATTATAACCACGCTAATGAAAAAAATATTTCTTGCTTATGGATACAGCTTTTTAGTTCCTGTTTACAAAAAAAAGTTAGGTACTACATTGAATTAGGTGAAGTGCTTTTTAAAAATGTTTTAACGAATGCTCACATGACAAAGCAAACCTAATTAGGTAAACTTATCCTGGATTTATCTCATTAACTATATACAGTTGTTGTAGAACGTGTTTTTTTTCTCAAGCAAGCTATTACTAAACTATGAAAAAATTTTCAGCTATCCATTTTCACAGATATCCATTTTTAAAGCGTTTGACCAGCCTTAGGTGGCAGCCCTGGTTGTGTGGAGGGGGGCAGATGTATGTATCGGTTAGTGGTTGGATACAGTACATTTGGATGCAAATAACCCCCCACTTGGGCTGTGTTCACGCAGATTTTTAGGCTCGTGTCGTAGTATCGGATTGTAATCATTTTATGGGTAGTTTTTGTAAGTCATTTTGGCTCTGGGAGGCTTTAATTATATTTGAAATTTTACATCACATACAATGCTTCAAATGGTATCAAAGAAAAATACTCATTAAAATTATTTTTTTAGGTAAGTATAATTGAAAGACTTATTGTGAAGACAAAAGGTTCTAGACTAAACTATACAACATTTTGACGTCATCGTTGAGTTACGTAAGCAGGGACGGTTTTTCGCTAGCATCACAGAACCGGAAAAATTAAGGACATCAAAACATGGACATGGACCTATTATGTTTGATATAGAAAATGAACTAAAATTGGCATAACACACACTAATCGTTCTAATTTAGATGCATGTTCTCCTAATGTAAATTTTCTCCGCAATTTGCACTCTGCCCATATTAAGGTTGAGTTGCACCATCTTACTTTGACTTTAACAAACGTCAAAAATCTGTCAAATTCCATACAAAAAACACCGGTGATTGTTAAACTATTAAAGTAAGATGGTGCAATCCAGCCTAAGATGGTTAACCACACGCATGTCACATTACGTTGCATCTGCCGTGGGTAACCGCACGATATTGGTACCATCATGCACCGTACCTGCTACCACGTTCGCCTGAAGCCAAACATGTCCATAGCAGATGTCCGTAGTTGTTCCCACGCGTGTCACATTAGGCCCAAGTCACGTCGTGTCCGAGCCGTCTAAAGAATGATATTCCAAGCTGCACCGCACTTGCGGGAAATAAAGCAAAGCTACGGAAATAAATTATAATGAATGTTGTTATAAGAAAGAAACTGTTCCTTCTGCTTACAAACAAACCCACTGAATTGAAAAATAAGGAAAATGTATAATAAGTTCTCGGAAAACCGTAAAGGGTACGTAAATATAGCTTGCCTTATCGACACTTCGGTACAACATTTCGTCTGTTGCTTAGAAGTGGCGGAAAATACTTGACTGAGAAAAGATCCCGATAAGGCTAAGAACTCACGGCGCGATTTTCACCCGCGCCAGCGGCGATTCTAGAATTGCGGTTTTACCTATTTCAAAACTCACGGGAGCGGTTATTTGCGCGGTTATTCTAAGAACTCACGGTGCGATTTTAAATCGCGCCGCGTGCTAAGTCACTGGTTCAAAATGGTCGCCCGCCGATCGGGCGGTTTTCACGCGGGTGAAAACCGCCGAGCAGGACTCGGTTACAACCGCGCCCGCTGCGGGAGAAAAACGCGTCGTGAGTTGTGCATTAGTTTTTACATAAGTATCTGCATTCTACAGGAGCTGCGGGCCCGAAACCTAGATAAACCTAAAAAAATTAATCATGTTGTTTCTTATATAAGTTTTTAATCATTATTGAGATAAAACAATGAGATTAATCCATACAATGAACACGATAAAAACACTCAGTAACATTCCTAACTCTATTAGTAAATTCCATGGTTTCCATCAAATCTGGTCGTTCATTTGTAGAGTCACAATAGTGTAGTCGATAGTGAACGATAGAACAGCCGGCACCAAGTACATCCCGATTGATAACGTCGGCAATAGCGTTATATTGAGGGGCTTCGAGGAGACCATCCTCAGCAAGTCTTTTACTCCTTGGATTGGGTTTGCTGGATCTGGAAGTAAGAGATGAAGTAATGAAGTAGAGAAACGCACGATGTATTTTATTTAATGCAGAGGGAGGCGTTAAATAACCGATTTAAGTCACAAATTAAAGTAGTTACCATCATTTCAGTCAAAGGACGTCCACTGCTGTACATAGATAGGCCTCCCCCAAAAGTAAATAGGTAAGTAAAGTACGGAATTGTTTAAACATTAAAAATCTAAAAATAATAACTTAAAATTGACCTAATCCTAAAAATACTGGATACTTAAGCTAGAGGTTTTGTTTAGTGCAAAAGTCATTTTAATGTTACCTGCTCTACAGAGAATGCCAGCCAAAGTCCTTTGAAATGTGGTGACGTCATTGCGCACACCCTGGCCATTCTTGGCAACCAGTAGCAACAGGACCAGATATGTCAGTAAATGAGTCATCACAGGTTGAGACAAGATTTCAAAGTCATACTGAAATGAACATGAAATAATTCAATTATTTTTAGTGTGTATTTAGTCATAGTCATAGCAGGCCTGTTCATCTCCGCGAGTTTACATCGAAAACCACCTACAGGATACTATTCGACAAGGCCTCACATACGAGCGAACATTGACTCACGCACGCGTATTCTTGTGTATGATGGAATAAAATAAAGAAAATGGTGTACTAAATACTGTGCAGTATTTAACTGCCTAAATAGTAATAAAAACACAGAATGTACTTTTTTAAGTTGCCTCAAGCCACTGAGAGGTAAATAAGTAGTTAATATTATTCATGATAATTCATGCTAAATCATGTATTTCCTCCGCCATTTTCCGCAGTTTGGCACCTCACGTCACATCATTTTACCGAAGTTAGCCCTATAGCTTCGGCGCAGTGCCGATCACTGACGTTTGTCAACAAAATGGTGCTTGACTCTTGAGACAGGCTAAATTACACCATATTGTTAATGACATTGAGCATACATTTTTTTAAATACCTTCGCGAAGTAAAACTTCTGTACGTAGTACTTATTATTATTCTGTGGTCATAGTTGTAAATGTTTATACATAATAATATAATAGAAGTCTTACTTTTATAAACTGAACTATGATCCTGTACAGCAAATAAATGAAATGCGTTGCTGCTATGAATGCTGAGAATAGTATCTGTGGACAAAAATATTAGTATATCATACTCAATTTTGAAGCCACGATAGCCGAATGGTAAAGGGGTCGGACTGGCCGACTCGTGATTCGAGGAACGCGGGTTCTACGCGGGACTATTGTGGTGAGCTCACTCGTGATACAAGCATATTTAGCTTAGTACGAGGAGCTAACGGGACTATTAGTAATTAAAAAAAAATACATACATAAAATTTGCATATTGCTCTCAGCTAATGTTCTCGCTTTATTTCAAATGGCTTAGCGGACCACCAACAAGTGGTGTTCACAGTTCTTGTGGGCATTAAGTTCATGAAACGTCAAAAACATACCTGCTGGTCAAAACACTTCTTCAGCTGCTCACTAGAGCTCACCAGTAGTCGGTAGACGGTAGCAAAGCTGTCTATATTGTCTCCAAGTGAGCCAGCCTCTGCCGCCTCTTTTGTCAGAGCTGTGACAGCTTTCAATATGATCCTCACAGAAGCCAACACGACGCAGTACACCGACAACCCGAGTACATACCGGACCTCAGTCAAGCCTTTGTAAAGGTAATACAGAAGCGAAGACTCTGTTTCCCCATTAAGGTCTATCACATAATGCACTACTTGATAAAGATGAAAGCCCATTTTTACTATTGTCGGAGCAATTACACCAACCATGGCCTTTATTTTTACACTCTCCAAAGACCTCTTGTAATTTGGATGGTGCCTCACAATGTGATCGGCGCAAGATAAATTTGACAAAAACGAATAAAACTCCCCACTGAATCTTGGTGCAAAGTATAACATATAAAGATAGTTTTGTGTCCTATAAAGACCTTGAACCACCATAACTCCGTAAAAATATATAGGGGCGTCATACAGTAATTTGTAAATATATACAAAGTTATCCATAGAAATTAATACTTCTAATATTGAATCCAGAAATAGTAAGAGTATTATCAAAATGCGTTTCCTTTTTGTCAAAAACTTGAAATCACGGTGTATGTTCAGCCATTTTTCTACTGTGCATAAGAATTTGATTGCTTTGAAGTTCTCCATACTTATGTGTTATGTCTAAGCACCTTTTATGAACTGTGTATATGTTATTAAAACTACTACTACTAATGGGCCTCATTAAGTGCTTCAACATTATTATTATTATGTTTATGTTTATAATACACTTTATGCTCATAATAATATGGAACCATCATATCGCATCGATCTAATATGTTCTACAAATAAGTGAAGGTGGATTTACAAGGTGTGCGATTACGTAAAGTATCCACAAACATTACTATGAGGTCTCACAGTGCGCGTGGACGCACAGGGTGACACACGAACCAATCACAGAGCTTATTCAACGCTGTGCGTTCGATTTTCTGCATCACTTATACGGGTGTAACTCTGTTTTGTAAATGTATATTATTCTTTGAAGATGTAACATAACAACTGATATTAAATACAATGGAATAGATTCTATATTTAATATCAGTTCTATTCTATTCAATAACTGCCGGAAGACCCAAGAGATGCGATCGGGAGTGAGGAATTGCACACCATTACGGATTGGTGCAGAGGATGTGGAACGTGTCCACAATTTTACCTACCTCGGGAGCGTCGTGTCAGATACTGGAGGTACCGAAGAGGACATCACTACGCGCATTGCCAAGGCTAGAGCCACCTTCGCACAACTTCGCCCCGTATGGCAGTCACGGAAACTGACCCAACTCTATGGGTGTGAAACGGGGAAGGTCACCAAGGTCATCTCGCACCAGCTGCAGGTCTTCGTCAACCGCTGCCTTCGCCGAATTCTCGGCATATACTGGCCTGAGAAAATCTCCAACGTCGAGCTATAGGAACGCTTCCACGAAATTCCGATCGACCAGCAGATCAAGCGCCACAAGTGGAACTGGATTGGCCACACTCTCCGAAGGGATCCCGATCACATCCCCAAGCAGGCTCTGGATTGGAACCCCCAAGGAAAACGCAAACGTGGTCGCACCAAGCAAACTTGGCAGCGCACTGTGGCAGACGAGGCGAAGAAGATCGGCAAGACTTGGAGCGAGATCAAACACATAGCTCAAGACCGAACGCGATGGAGGACTGTTTTGGACGCCCTCTGCCCCATCTATGGGACATAGGACCATAAGTCAAGTAAGTCTATTCTATTCAATAGAACTAACTTAACTTTAACTAGCAGTAACTTTGCTAGGTAATACAACCAGCATTCAGACAGGAAGAGAGTCGGAGAGTAATAATATACATTGCCTCTTTTTTGTTTGATTATGTTTTATATTTATATTACTGTTATTGTTCAATATGATAATAACGGGTGTTTTTTTAGAGGTATACCTACAACTTTAAATAGGTTACACTGTTTCTAGTGATAGTTAATTTGATAGTTGGTGGTACATTTGTGGACAGTAGGTTTTGCCATTTTATAATTAAATAGAATTACTTCAGAACAACGTTTGCAAATTGTGCAAAAATGTATTTTAAAAATCATGGTTCAGTTTTCCATACAAACGTCCATATTACGGTCGACGTAATTTTCGTAACTTTTCATTCCTCAGATGAATGATATTAATGTGGCAGAGCTATGGTTTCAACAAGATGGTGTTACCATCCAACCAGCACGCGACACATTCAATTTATTGCGGGAAACATTCGATGAGCGCATAATTTCACTCGATGGATCTTTGAATTTGCNAATAGGGATGTTTCCTGGGTCAAAAAGCAAGAGTTTTAATTAGTCCGTCAGTTAACTTATCAAAAAATACTTTACACGTATTTTTCACTTTTTCAAACTAATGAAAATTTAAAGAGATAAAGCGCGCCAAAGTTCATAAGAAGAGGCCCGTGACGTCAATGCGTGCATAAAAGTGCCGCACGTTGTGACGTTGTGCGGAACTTCAACGCACCATAACTATGTAATTATTTGTTAGATTGACAAATAAAAATATATGTGTCCAATATTTTTTGATATTAAAAATGACGGACTAAACAAATTTTTTAGGAAACTAGCCTATTCAATGCCAAATTTCGTCGCGTCATTGCCGATGTATGGCCCCAGTTGGTCGAAAAAGAAATTGAAAATTGGACATCTCGATTACGCTATATTTGAGCCAACCGTGGCGCCCTTTGGCCCGAAATCATTTTGAAGCATAAAAGGCATAAGAACATCTTTTAAACAAAACCAATACCATGTGAATCAAACATATTTTTACATATTTTATTTCATTTTAAAGTTGTATACCTCTAAAAAAACAACCTATGTAATCTACGTAACTAAAAAAAAGGAACAGACAATGATGGATGCNGATGGATGTATTATCACATTACATTAGACCTATTCGTAACTAAGGTAACAATACTCTATGTGACCACACCAAAACATTACTTAATTATTCTTGGTGACATATGACATGACAAATTATAATGGGTAGAGTTTTTGATCCAAACTTCATAGAGCACTCACCAAATGATCCATTGGTAATTTATTAAAAGTTTGCCTTAAACTAATGAAGGCCCCAAAAGACGACACAATTTAATTTGGACAATCACTAGAAATGTTAATACGCCGATGTACAGTTAAAACTAATATCTATAGAAAAAACCACGCACGTCATGTTATGCCTATTGGAGGATTTTCCGGCATTAAAATTTCTGTATTCCGTTGAAAAATGTTTGAATATCCATCGGGATTACTTGTATCTGCCGACAAAGAAGCGCGTTTTTGTCACTATTCTATTGCTATTCGAAGTCACCGTTAATCTGTGCACCAGTTACTTATAGCAACTATAGTTTCATTGTTACGTATTACAATCCCAGCCCTACACAAATGCGCACCAAAATTAGCTTCTACACTGTGAACACTTTCCAAAGCATTTTATTAATTTTGTGTAGTGCTCCTAGATATGGAAAAGAGTTCAAGTTGCTTATAACAAACTTACATTATTCCCATATGATAGTAAAATGTCATGCGCCGTATAATAGATTTCTTACAAAACTTAAGATTAAATGCACTTGCATAATTTTATGCTTTTGGGGCTGTAGGATATTAGTAGATGTAGGAATGTTTGTTATGGTAAAACTACAGTGCTACAATGATACTTGTCCAATTTCAAAATATATTGCATATGCTTTTTTTTACTTATCGGAAACCTGGTTTGAATCTCGTCATGTGATTATACCTCTTTTGTATTGCTGTCTGCTTGCCATAATAGCACGTATGTTGAAAGCAATAAGGATTTTTATCTATGACTTAATAGAAGGGGGCGGGCTTGAAAATGACTTGAATAGTTTGGCCACTGTGTACCACATGTTGCTCGGGTGTACTCACCCAATGAAAAAGTGTTTCACTCATCAAGTGAGTATTTCTACCCTTCTCAAAATTCCGCTTATTTTCAGTACGAGTATTTGAATCAAGGGCATGGTAGAGTCATCGCCAAGATTTAGGGGCCTCATCGTGGTGCACCCTAGGTAACGTCCGCGTGGTATATTCACGCGGCAGGTCTCGTCAACTCGGCGAGCCTGTCGGGCAACCCGTAACCCAGAATTGAGTGGGACGGGGGCCGTCGAGGCATTTACCCGGGCCACAATGCAGGGGACATCTTTAAAAACCCCCACAGGTGGGGGCTGGCGGTGCGATTGCCCGGGCCCATTCTTTGGAGGGCCGCTCTTGGTACTTCTCTGATCAGCAGAGCTGACCGAGCAGCGGCCATAACCCGCTACGGCGGGCCGGGGGTCCTGTTGTACGCGCCGCGAGGAGAAAACCTCTTTAAAAAACAACTGGAGGACGAGATTGGGAGTTCCCTCGAAGCCAGAGGCGGAGCTGCGGACGAATGTCCAACCAGGTCAATAACTCGAAGCTCCGTTTCTTTAGGCTCTGGTGGAAACCGTCGGGTTTTAGTGGGTAGGCCACGCATTTAGTGGGTAGGCGGGGAGAGTCCCACATAACCCACTGGCCGTCCCCATAGACCAGTGGGTATGCGCAAAGCATTTCCCGACGAAAAAAAAAAGGTCATCGCCAACATACAGGGTGGAAACGTTAAGTGATCTCACTCGATTATTTCTAAACTGTACAAGATATTGAAAAACTGGTTACTGATCCTGAAAGTGCTTCATGAGCTCTTTCAAACGGTACCAATAATAGGTTACAGAATAAACTGGATCTATCTGAAAATTCAATGTTTCCAGCTTCCATACTAAATGTATGCCAGACACACAATATTAGAAGTGTATTTTGTTTTATTGAATAATAAACTCTTAAAATAAACTCGTAAATTGTATTCTTCTTTAAAATTATTCATAATAAACATTAGTTTTAGGCTTTACTTGCTATAATATTGTCAAGAGATGAGTAACATGGCTGTGGTAGTACTAAATGTATGGAAGAACGAAACATTGAAGTTTTGGATAGATCCCGTTTATTCTGTAACCTAATATTGATACCATTGGATAGAGCTTGTGAAGCACTTTTAGAATCAATAATCAGTTTTACGATATCATGTGTAGTTTTTAAAATAATGTGACTTTACCAAATGTATGGAAGCTGGAAACATTGAATTTTCGGATAGATCCAGTTTATTCTGTAACCTATTATTTAAAAATACAATGCAAATAAAACATACCTTAACGACCTGGTTTTCCTTGTGTTCGAAAATAACTGAAAGAGAAGTGAAAAAAGTAATGTATTTTTCTAATTAAATCCATTCTTACTCCCATAAAATGTATGAATCTTGTGTCTGTTTTCTTCTTCTACTAATAGATAATTTTATTGGCTATCGCATGATATAAAATATTTGCCTATTAATGTTAAGCTACCGACGCTTTCACTTGTTTTTTAAAGAAGAGGTGTAAACTAAAAATTAAAAACTTAAATCGATGTAATTTTTCGAGAAATGGGTCAAGCCCCAAATTTGAAGTATTTTCATCGATAAAATTGTTCACAGATTACGCCTTTAAAGTTTGATCACTACATGCCCGGACACACTGTATATTACTATTTTCATTCATTAAAAATGTAAGTGTAAACCATAAATTACAATCTTATTTCTTAATGACATAACAAATAGAATTTATCAAGACTTTTCTGCTTTTAGGATCAATTCTGGATTACCCGAGGACTTAGTTTGTTGTGGCGCTATTTCATTATATCACCATAGTTGTCACCGTATCCAGGTGTGGACAAGCAGTAAGGAACGAAGTATTAAGTCTCAAAAGAATATTAGCACAATTTTGTTACAAATATTCCCCAGGTAATGTATTCTTTTCCTTTTCTTTATTCAACTACTATAACATAACATTTTAATAAAAAACGCTATTTTTTCAATGTTTTGAAACAAGAGTTGAATTAAATGGAATGTTTTTCTGATTTGTTGAACAATTTTTTTTCCACGAATTATTGTGAATTTATTAAATCAAATTCCACGACTTTATTAAATAAACTGCGCTGGTTCGGATACATAATATAATTGCCTATGTTTCTGTAGACTCTCGATATATTTATTCCATACTAACATAAACATTCAGTCAATTTAATTAATTTACGTTATAACGTAAGCAACAGTGTTACGTTATTTAAAAAAATATTAAGGTTAGTACAAAAATCCGTAGTTGTATAAACGTAAACCGCTTGGGAAATCGGTATTTCGACTTAATTGAAATAAAAGAACACGCGTTATAGTATTTTGAAAATCCATTCTACGGGCGTGATGAAATAATTGAGGATTTATACAATCAAAAACATTATTTGAGATGCGACTCTTAACGCTATTTTTTTAATTAATCTTATTTCAGATGCAAATTCGGAGAAATTCCAGAATCTGAAGGATTTCCACCGACTGGTCTCCGTGGAGCCCCTCAGTATAGAGCTGATGGAGTCCTTACCAGTCGGCATGTACATTCTCCCCGCCATCCTCTCGCTGACCGTCAATTACGTCATCGCTGGCTTGCAAATGAATAACGTCATCTAATCAATGTACTCATTACGTAAACGTGACTCGTGCGAATAAATATTCATTTTCTCGAATTATTTTATTTTTTGTAAAACGTCTATCTATCTTCTGGCGCCACTATCATATTCATTACCACTACAGTATCTACTTTAACACTGAAGTGGCGTATGATACGATATAGGTAAGTAGATAAGTAATACAATCATTTGATTACACAAAACGTATAAGTGCGCAATCGTTCTGTAACATTTAGTTTCCTAACAAACACAGTTCAAAGGCCGGGCTCCAAACTAACGTACCAAAACAAGGAACTGTGTAACATACGAATCAGGCGCCGTCAGGAATTACTTAACATTCGGCAGTCGATTCGCCCGCACCGGAGCTTTGTATCGCGCGTGCCCCGAATCCCACGAACAATAAACACAGCCAGCATACCCTGACCTATCCCCTAATTCTGTACTCAAAAAAATCCCTTGTATTCCAACATTCTCATACATCGCAAGAGACCTGCAACAACTGGCTGCGTGCTGAACTATAAACATGTTTGTTTGACAAAAGTGTTAAGTGAACCAAATTTTGAAAGGTTGATATTTTCTTTTTCACATTGTTGATACATGTAAAACACCTCAGAAGGAAGGTCATCAATTCAAACAATTATTGCGATGTTACCAGTTTTATTAATCACTGTCACATCAATTACAATAAATAAAGTACAATTAGTACAAGATCTTACTCACGTACCTGTCCGCACGACGGCTCGTTCTCGAATGATGGCCGACCGGCCATTTCGGCCAAGCACAGATTAGTAAGTCCACGGTAAGTGTTGCCAAGTTATTATTTGAAAAAATACTATTGCAGTAGTTGCGACTTTTCCGAGAATTAATAAAGTAAAGTTGTCTTTGGCATCTGTCACAGCCAAAGACAACTCAGTGACGAATATAATTTTAAAATAATGTATATAAAATAATTAATGAAGAGAAGTAACAATACGTGTTGTTACAATCGGCCATCCTTCTCGAACAAGTCCCTTTGTTCGCCTATCATATTCAAAATGATATGAATAATAATTATCTTTTTACAATAACCAACAAGATTACGCAACGTTATTAACCATTATAATAATATTACATTCCTGACATTAATTAATTTTACAATTTGATTTCGTTTTGTAACCAAGGAAAAATTTCTAGTATGAAAATAATTTGCATTTCGACTATTAATACATTACTATTCTAAATATTGTATATAATATAATGATTCAGGTCTGGCTGAATTTGTTTAATTTGAGAGATGCTACACTCAAGCGAACAAACAAATATTAAATATAAACTATTTAAAAATAAAGGTAAAATTGTATAAAACAAAATATTTACAACTAGATGTAATTAACAAAGGCAAAATATTTAACTAAATACTTCATCATAATAATATCATCATTTTCATTAATAAAACCTAACATACAAGCGATCCAAAAATTTATTATAAAATATAATAATAATATTAATTATTAAAATATTAATATATAATATTAAAAAACAGTAAAATTGTATAAAAAAAAATATTTAGAACTAAATGTAATCAACCTAACAATTAATAATTAACTGGAAATTAATACTTCATCATAAGTCATCATGTTCATAAACAAAACAATTTATTAATCGTATTTCACAATTTCATTATGTTCATTAGGGTAATCTCAAATGACATTATTTCGCTTAATTCATTACAATCGTTAGGGTCATCTCAAATGACACCTATTATAGCCGTCTCAAATGGCATCCATTTTAGTCATCTCAAATGACACCCAGTTTGGTCATCTCAAATGACACCCAGTTTGGTCATCTCAAATGACACCCAGTTTGGTCATCTCAAATGACACCCAGTTTGGTCATCTCAAATGACACTCAGTTTGGTCATCTCAAATGACACCCATTTTCTGTCATCTCAAATGACACCTATTTTCTGTCATCTCAAATGACATCAAATATTTCTATCTTAATCATTTCATCAGTATCAATCCATCAAAAATAAACAATTTACAACTCAGCATGATTAAGAAATAAAAGTCGATTAATAAACTAAAATTAAATTTAAATTCTGATTAAGTAACATAACAAGCTGCCAGTGACCGTCACACAATACCCCTTTTTCGTTAGTTTAGGGACATATTCTTCACCACTCTCTTCACTAGACGTATAATTCGCGCTAAAGCTTAGCCAGGGGAACATTTTGTCAATGGATATTACACCCTCGTATGGTCTACCTTTTCTAGTCAGCGGGGTGTCTACTACTACAAATCTATCATTAGGTAAGATCTTTTTAATTTTGTATGGACCTTGACATTTGGGCTCTAATTTCTTTGACTGTCCGGTGCCCGATGGTACAGCTTTAATTATCCTGACCAAATCACCCTCTTTATAATTAGTAGCCCTTTTCCTACGTAGATCATATCGACTTTTGTTGATTTCTTGATTTTTAGCAATACGACTACTCGCCTCAGCCCTTACTTCGTCTAACGTCTTTTCCGATGTATTATCTGCTTGCAAAGCCACATCATTTAAGACTCCCTGAGAAGCGTGCGAAACGTTTCGCCCAAACAATAACTCAGTGGGAGTTTTTTTTGTAACCGCATGAACAGACGTATTAATCCCGATTTGAATATCTGGGATGTATTCATCCCATGTTTCAGCACCTTTGTCGTGGGTCATAGCTCCTAAGGCAGAAAGGATAGTCCGGTTATACCGTTCTACCTGGCCGTTCGCACGTGGAGTGGCTACGGAATTCATAATATGTTTTATACCGTGGCCATCTACAAAGGATTTGAATTTACGGCTCGTGAAGCTAGTACCTCTGTCTGTAATGAGGCGAGTTGGAATACCAAACAAGCTGAAATAGTGACGGAATACTTTAATACTAGCCTTAGACTTGGTGCTACGAACGGGGGTCAAATTTACATATTTGGTAAACGCATCTACTATGACTAGTAAGTGCACGTTTCTCTTTTTGCTTCGAACGAAGGGCCCGAGATGATCGGCATGAACGGTGTGGAAGGGTATTTCGACTTTGGGAATAGGGTGAAGTTCCCCTTCTTTGGCCCCGGAAGGAATTTTGTGATGAGCACAGCCTAAGCATGCCGAGACATACTTCTTCACAAACTTCCTCATTTTTGGGAACCAATAAGAAGCTCGCACCCTTTCTAAAGTTTTCTCAAAGCCAAAATGGCCCACATCGTCGTGATTTGCCCGTAAAAGCTGCCAACGTACGGCTCTAGGTACAACCCATCTATCAGTTGTGTCATCAATAATGCGAAAGACCCGCCCATTTTTGATTTTGTAATCCTTTCTAATCGAAGCAATTTTTGCGGTTTCCGGATCTTCCAAAATTTCTTTAATACGAGTGATCTCTGAATCTCCCGATTGCACGGTAGTGATCCAATCGACGGCGTCTACCCTCAATACGTCTAAGTTATGTACGTCACTTTCTTCGGTTTCTACGGGACTTCGACTTAAACAATCTACATGGGCCATCCTATCACCCGGTCGATATTCTATACTACAGTCATATTCCAAAAATTGGATCCACCACCGTGAAATGCGGGGAATGAGGTCTCTTTTTGTAAATGTAGTGCGCAAAGCGTGACAGTCAGTAAAGATCGTGAATTTTATGCCCAGTAAATAGACCCTGAACTTATTGAGTGAAAATACCACCGCTAACGTCTCCAACTCAAAGGAATGCAGTTTCTGTTCGTCAGCGGTAGTACGACGGCTGAAATAAGCTACAGGTCTAAATGGCTCGTCATTTAATCTCTGCAATAATATGCCTGCCACACCAATTTGGCTCGCATCAGTATGTAACTGAGTCTCTGCAGCATGATTATACAGAGCCAAAATTGGTCGTTTTGTCAAATTATCTTTCAGCTTAATAAAGGCACCCTCTTCATTTTGTGACCACCGCCAAGGGGTATTTTTCCTTAAAAGGTCTGTGAGAGGTCTAGCAATAGAGGCGAAGTCCTTTACAAAGCGTCTGAAAAAACTAGCTAAGCCTAGAAACCTCCTCAGATCATGTTGATTTTGTGGAGGTGCAAATTGAGCAACTGCTAGGGTTTTTTGAGCTCCGGGTCTTATCTCACCTTTGCTAATTTCAAAGCCAAGGAAATCAATAGATTCTTTAAAGAAGTGGCATTTTTCTAATTTTAACGTTAACCCACTGTCTCTAAGTGCCTTAAGGACATCTTTTAGACGGTCTAAGCCTTCATCGATAGATTTAGACGGAATGAGTATATCATCCATATAAACGATGGTATGCTTTATTCCGGCTTTTCCTAAGACCTTATGAATGAGTCGCTGAAAGACAGCGGGTGCGTTCGCAAGGCCGAATGGCATACGAGTATACTCGTATTGACCATCCGGCGTTACGAACGCAGTCCTTTCTATAGACTCACTAGCTATCGGAATCTGATGATACCCTGAGGCTAGGTCAAGGGTAGTAAAAATAGTTTGTCCTGAAAGTTGGTCAAGTAGATCATCTATCCTTGGAAGGGGATAGTGATCTCTCTTCGTCTTACTATTAAGGGCACGATAGTCCACACAAAGCCTCAAGTCCCCAGTTTTCTTTTTAATTAAAACTATTGGACTGGCATATGGGGAACTTGAATGGCGAACTATCCCGCAATCTACCATTTCGTCAATCATATCCTGTACCTTCCTCCGTTCACTAAACGACAATCTATACGGGCGGTAGACAACCGGATCAGAGTCCTTAAGTTGAATCACCATCTCTGTTTCCGTTGTAAATCCCAAATCGTGCATGCCAGAAGAAAAACAATCTTTGAATTCAGTCAACAGCGTGTCCAACTTGTGTTTATGTTCGGTCGAAAGTTGTGAACCATAATTAATTGTACAAGCTGGACTGCAATCGTATTCCGTCAAGTTTATTCTTAATTCGCGGGTCAAAGCAATAACACGCGTTATAAGAGTGTCCTCAGGTAAGTGAATGTCATTTGAACACAAATTATGAACCAACAAATGACATTCTCCATTTACGATCTGGTATTCACCTGGTAGGAGATAATACTCTCTATTAGAACAGCCCCTTACCGATCCAGGTACGTATATTCTAAAACTAACGACATCACTGGACTTAACATGAACAGTCTTAAGGCCATTTGCAGGAATCAAGACGTCACAAGTTGCCCTCAACGGAACCTTAGATGGACACTCCGTATCCGTAAGTGGGACTCGATCAAAAATCAATTCTGTAGCGGTTTTTGTTATGCGTAAATTGGGACGTTCTGAAAAACTGTGCCCTAGGAGGATTGGGTAATTAATTAATTGATCAGTTACAATAAATATCTCTACGTCTTTTTCTACTACGCCTTGTACCGTCACTGTCGCAAACGTTCTACCCTCTGGTAGATATGGAATGTTACCAAGCCCTCGTAGGTACGGACCATCAACTGGTTCCCATGTTAATTTTAATCGCAAAGCGTCTGATTGACGTAATAAGGTTGCCTCACTACCTAAATCTACAAGTCCTACTACAGTTTGATCATTGATTTGTATTGGAACATTGTATTTATTTTTAGCAGCTAAATCCTTCTCGGTGCTGATTGAGTTCGATAGTTGAACCTCTGTTTCATGATGATCCTTCAGGACCTTCAAAACAGTTTTATCCTTATTGTCAGACTCTGGATTATTCTTTTTACGACATTCTACCGCTGTATGGCCTATTAATTGACACAAAGAACACTTAACCAAGGGCTTAGGGCACTTAAAGCTGGGATGACCCTTCTGCTTGCAATTAAAACAAACAATTGGCTGTGAGGAAATTAACTGTTTTGAAGTTCCAGGTTGTTCGCTAATTTTAGGCCGTGAAAACATGTTGGAGTTCATAGTTTGTCGATCACGTCTTAAATTATTGTCCCGGACAGATTTGAAAAACTCCAAGACATCTTCCGGTTTTTTAAACTTGGCTGCTTGAGCCCCTACTCTTACACCACGATCGTCTACGCCGTGAATCAGGCAATCTACAGCTTGTGGACCGAAAATTTTGCAGCGATTAAGCAAATTTATTTTGTTATAATAATATAATTCAAAGTTATCGCCAAATCGTGCTCGTTTCCCTAACATTTCTGTCAGCAAATCTGCATAATTTTCGGTGGATGGAAACGACTCCTTTAACAACTGTTTCCATTCCATCCAAGTACGTTTTAGGGATGGTAGGCCTTGATACCAAAGCTTTGCATGTCCTATCAGTTTTGGAAGAGCGTAATGTACTATCTGTTTATCGGACCATTCATAAATCTCGGCGCACTCATCTACCTTGTCTAACCAAACTTGGATCGTTTGTTGCTTAAGAAGGGGGTCAAACTCAGGGATAACATTATTCATGTGCGATGGGAAGTGTTCACGGTCACCAGGCTTATTTTTAAAGAACTTTGCAAACTCATTAAAAAATAAAGATGCTGAGTCATACCTTGAGTCCTTAGGCTCCGGGCTATTTCGTGGCTCTGACACTCGATTCTCATTCCTTCTGCGTTGATTGATCACTCGTTCCCTTCCCAACTGACTTTCCAAGGCTGCAAGTCGTCTTTTCAGGGCTTCACACTCTTCACTCTGCTCACGTTGACGTCTCAGCTGACTTCGGTCCCGGCTTCGATTACGCTGATAGTTCCNTCCTTAGGCTCCGGGCTATTTCGTGGCTCTGACACTCGATTCTCATTCCTTCTGCGTTGATTGATCACTCGTTCCCTTCCCAACTGACTTTCCAAGGCTGCAAGTCGTCTTTTCAGGGCTTCACACTCTTCACTCTGCTCACGTTGACGTCTCAGCTGACTTCGGTCCCGGCTTCGTGTCATCAGTGGCATATTGTCTAGGAGCACTCCTGGCCATATCCATACCATCCTCGGCATCACTAAATCCCCTCACAGGACTTCGGCTACGGTGTGCCCTACATATTCGAGGTGGGTATGTTTCTCCGTCAATACGGCTTGGTCTAGATGTGTTCCTCGGTGGGGTACGCACACGTCTTTCGCGTCGCCTTGGCAAGATAGGACTTCTACTCTTACTCCGACTTTGGCGGTCATCTTCCCGTCGGNGAAGATCTGAAGTAACACCACATTCATGATCAATACTACTCCGGCACCGTGGTATTCTCCTGTATCGCTCACCGCTAGATGGCGCTAGCACTAGCAAGCGGTGTCCAGATTATTTTCCTTTCTAGAGACTTAAAACGTAAAACGTTGATTCAACAATAACCAGTCAATTGTAGGTTTAATAAAGCTGCGTATTTCAATAATACTTATGTATGATTATCTTAATAAAGATTGTTCAACGGCCAACTCACACAACATTAACTATAATAATAAAGAAATTGCAGTAAGGAACCATAGACTTGGCACGACTTTGTCTAGATTTCATTACTTTTTAGAGATAAACAAGCAGCTCCATCGAGACTTGGCTAGTTTTTTACACAATGTTTTTGGTGGGATTTACGTTATAACGTAAGCAACAGTGTTACGTAATTTAAAAAAATGATTAACGTTAGTACAAAAATCCGTAGTTGTATAAACGTAAACCGCTTGGGAAATCGGTATCCCATCAAAAACAATACTTGTCAAAAAAACCAAGTCTCGCAACTCAGTTGTTCTACGGTAAAAAGTTGTGAGATCCATGTAATACCAAGTCCAGGCCAGGAAATCTTTAACGTTTTACATAAATTATTGACTTGGCCATCGCACTAAATAATTTAATTTACACGTGTTTTCATGCGATGGCCAAGTCAATATATTTACTACCGTGCCCCCAAATCTCATTTCTTTTTGTATTTTGTAGACNCCCGTCGGCTGTGACTGCGACTTCGCCTGACGCTCGCACGCGTATCCCGACTACAACTCCGCCTGACGCTCACACGCTCCCGACTACGATTTCGTATTGCACTAGAACGATGTATCCTTTTCTTGCATTCAGAATTCATTTTCTGAAACTCAAAACAGTTTGTTTTATATATACCGTTATAAAACAAGAAGGTATGGTAAACGTTGTCATATTATAATGGCTTAAATCAATGTAACAATCAATCCGTTTGCATCGGCGAAAATACTGGATTGAATATTTAAAAACAGACACAGTTCTATAATTAGATCAATTTACAACACACATGAGGTAGTATTTCAGTTCAGTGTCTTCTTATTATCTTAAAAATATATTTCAAATTTCATTAGTTTCTAATCTGTTAACATCGCATTGATGGTTGTTTAATTATAACGAGAAACAACGAAATATGGGTAAGACCCATGAGGTTGAACTAATATGAAAAATATTTCCGTTGCAGATTGCGGTTTCAATTAAGTAAAAAAAATAAAAAATAAAAATACAAAATTTGAGAGAAGGGAATAAAAATAACATCCATTTACATCGGATGAATCCCTATTCAAAATGATAGCAACACAACATGAGTATATTAATTATTAAGTATTTTTGTCACGTCTAGGCATATTTTGAGCAAAACTTATGTTTGAAAAAAAAATACAAAGAATATCCATTTTCATCGGGCGAATCTCTGTACAAAATGTGGGTAACACAGCATGGATGCACTAATTGATAAGTATTTTCGCCTCCTCAATGCATATTTCGAGCAAAATCTATATATTTTTTTTGATTACAATAAAAATATCCATTTATATCGGTTGAATCTCTGTTCAAAATGTGGGTAACACAACATGGATGCACTAACTATGATGTATTTTCGCCTCCTCAATGCATATTTCGGAAAACTAACTAAGTTTCAAATATTTACTAACCGTTGAGTTTGTGGGGTGGTATTACAAAACAGTTTGTTCTGTATGATCCCACTTCTGACATGTAAAACACCTCAGAAGGAAGGTCATCAATTCAAACAATTATTGCGATGTTACCAGTTTTATTAATCACTGTCACATCAATTACAATAAATAAAGTACAATTAGTACAAGATCTTACTCACGTACCTGTCCGCACGACGGCTCGTTCTCGAATGATGGCCGACCGGCCATTTCGGCCAAGCACAGATTAGTAAGTCCACGGTAAGTGTTGCCAAGTTATTATTTGAAAAAATACTATTGCAGTAGTTGCGACTTTTCCGAGAATTAATAAAGTAAAGTTGTCTTTGGCATCTGTCACAGCCAAAGACAACTCAGTGACGAATATAATTTTAAAATAATGTATATAAAATAATTAATGAAGAGAAGTAACAATACGTGTTGTTACAANCAATGCCTGCATAGCTAATGAGAATTCAGCCTTCTAGTTTTATCCACAACGAAGTTACAGGCGGTCGAAAATGGCCTGAATTGCTTCGAGAAAAGGATGGTACGGCCGTGCCGCTTTTTTGCTCGACTTGGTGGGGGCACTGCCGTGCCCCCAGATTTCGACTTAATTGAAATAAAAGAACACGCGTTATAGTATTTTGAAAATCCATTCTACGGGCGTGATGAAAGAATTGAGGATTTATACAAAACTGTAGCAAACATTAAAAAAATATATTAAATTCAAATCAAAAACATTATTTGAGATGCGACTCTTAACGCTATTTTTTTAATTAATCTTATTTCAGATGCAAATTCGGAGAAATTCCAGAATCTGAAGGATTTCCACCGACTGGTCTCCGTGGAGCCCCTCAGTATAGAGCTGATGGAGTCCTTACCAGTCGGCATGTACATTCTCCCCGCCATCCTCTCGCTGACCGTCAATTACGTCATCGCTGGCTTGCAAATGAATAACGTCATCTAATCATTACGTAAACGTGACTCGTGCGAATAAATATTCATTTTCTCGAATTGTTTTTTTTTTGTAAATACGATCTATCCTATCTTATAAGCGCTCGCAAGTTGGCGCCAGACCTATCATATTCATTAGCACCACAGTATCTACTCTAGCACTGAAGTGGCGTATAATACGATATAGGTAAGTAGATAAGTAATACAATCGTTTGATTACACAAAACGTATAAGTGCGCAATCGTTCTGTAACATTTAGTTTTCTAACAAACACAGTTCAAAGGCCGGGCTCCAAACTAACGTACCAAAACAAGGTACTGTGTAACATACGAATCAGGCGCCGTCAGGAATTACTTAACATTCGGCAGTCGATTCGCCCGCACCGGAGCTTAGTATCGCGCGTGCCCCGAATCCCACCAACAATAAACACAACCAGCATACCCTGACCTATCCCCTAATTTTGTACTCAAAAAAATCCCCTGTATTCCAACGTTCTCATACGTCGCAAGAGACCTGCAACAACTGGCTGCGTGCTGAACTATAAACATGTTTGTTTGACAAAAGTGTTAAGTGAACCAAATTTTGAAAGGTTGATATTTTCTTTTTCACATTGTTGATACATGTAACTTAATATGTATGGATCTGTCATTTCAAAGTATAATTCATTATCCTATTGGGACTATAATCTTCACTGGTGGGATCAGAAAAAGTAGACATTTATTTAGACCTTACTTATTTACACCTACAGCATTCACCAGATTGCCTATTACAAATGACTAACGTAAGCACCATGGACAATCACGTATTTCATTAGAATTAAAACATTATTACATCGTGGCATCGGAATAATTTACGTAATACATTTTAGTGCTCGTCTGTACGAACCGCTGCACTTGAACCGATATTTATTAATCGAAAATGTCCAGCAAATTATACAATACAAATACAAAAATACAATACAAAATTGTTTATTCAGAATCAGGTTTGAATTTAAACAGGGTTTCGATTGGGGTTTTCTTTTAAGTATAAGGAGATACTTGTGTTAGAAAACCCCGCTCTCCATTTACAATGACTTACATAAGGTATGTAATTATACAGCTAGGAAATACAATGCATATCTATTGACTGATTTTGCAAGTAGGAACTGAAAATTGTGTGTGTGTGTGTTTGGTTATTATGTAGTAGTAATTTTATTAATTTATTTAATGAAAAGTTATGTGTTTGCATATTTAATTAATTTTGATTTTAGGTTAATTTCGTTTAGGGAAGCCGGTATTGTAAATTATATTAGATTTAAATTTTTAACTTTACCTTAGTTTATTTCATGTAAATAAATTATCGATAGTCGCAAAGCAATCCCAAACTGATTAAGTCGTCCAATCCGATGAGCGATGGCTGGGCAAATGAGATTAATCAGTTGTCCAAACAGGATTGACTGTAGCATTTCGGCAGTAATATGTGGTAATTGTCAATCATCGCATTGCAAATTGCAGGAAATTAAAGTGTAATAAATTTTATTGAGAATGATTTATTAAAACATTTTTAATTACGGTTTCCAATCAATCGTGGCACTTTTTATAAGCTGTCGAAATGCTTATTTACTTTTGCTATTTTCAAAGTCAACTAATTAGATGAAATGAGTTATTAATTTTATTAAGTACTAGGTCATAACTTAACCACCCAAAAAATGAACATTAAAACAGTCTTGAAAAAGTACAATTTAGTCAGTCTTATTGCTAAAAACCGATCACTTTCAGACAATGCCGGGTTATCAAGTTGTAAAGAAATAGCATCATAATTTACTTCCAAAACGGTAATGTTTAATCTCACTAAACAAAGTCATTCTCGCTGACCGGCTTACAGCCTCTCCAAATAGCCTCACCCGGCTCACAAAGCCAACCTCCGAATTCATCTCCTCATTCCGAATACCCGAACACCTCATCCACTTACAGGCCCGAACAATTGTTTCGACACGTGTCTGTTGCCACTAATAGCACTCACCATCTCACAAATAAGCTTAGTAACTGACCAGCGTAAATAGGCATTGATCTTCAGACTCTTCGGAAGAAAGCTCTTCAGAAGTAAGGGTCAGCTAAGAGTGGTCAGCCCGTAATGACACGTTGCAATAGGCCAGCATTTGATGAGGGTGTAAACTGTTCGGTTGGAAAGCCGATAGCAAATATAGAGTATCACGAAGACTGGCTTGTTATCGTTTGCTTGATTGATGACGTCACGTCTCTCGGGAAAGACGGTTCAGTGCTTGTAACATCTGGCAGTCTGATTTTACGAGTGCTTTTTGAGTTATGTTTTAGGTACAAATAGCTTGAAAGGAAATAGATAACTACTATTCGGATCATTTGAAAAGNTTGAAAATAAATAGGAAAAATAAAGAACTAAAGAATCTAGAATATTTGCAAGTAAAATGTTATTATTATCGCATGACTATAAAAGAATGAACGTAAAAATGGAAACCCAAGATATAGTCCGTATTACGAAATGACACTCAAAATATTGAAATCAAACGAATATTTTTGAACAATCACAGGTTTTTGTTGTGTTTACGATGTCTTTGCCTGGGTTTGAATTGAGTTCTGGGCATTTCATAAAACGAGATTTAAGTGCATATTACGAAACGATTCTCAAAATTCAACTCAATTTAATTATTCATCAAAGTGAAAACTGTCTTAAATTATTTTTATTTTTATTTTTTAGATGAGGACGTTTATTTGTCAAAAGTATTTACAATTTACTTACAGAGAAAACATCTTTTGTACTTAATACTAAATTAACAGTCTTCTGGTAACAACACAGATAAAAAAAATCTGTCTAAGGCCCGATTCGACCAAACTTTTATCAAAGAATAACTCCTGCTATAACTGTGGTATAACTGGCACATTGATAGTTTGAGTATGGGAAATACCTATGTCAAAAACTGACGATTTATTCTGAGATTAATATTCACTCTTTTTGGTCGAATCCACCCTAAATGACGCAATGGTTTGACAGTTCGCCGTAATGAACATAAAATACACACATAAAACATTACCTCCAAACTTCCCCGAACCTATTCTCGATACAATTTCGAACAGCGTAAGCAGAACCTTTCAAAACACTTGTTTTCTCTCAAGTAAAGGACAAAACGGGCGTATTGGAGCCGAGGGACTAGTCCCGATGACATGACGTCCTGAAATAATATAAAGTTTCCCTTATCCAGGTTTGTAGGTCAATGTTTCTGACGCTTAAAAGTTGAGTGATATTTTTTATGATCGGACACAAAATTTGGAGCATATTCCTTACTAGCTCGCTGTGGCTCCACCCGCGTGGATTTCGGTAAATTATAGCATAATCTGTCCTGCACTGAAATGGCAATGGGCAGGGCACATAGTACGCAGAACTGACGGCCGATGGGACAGCAAGGTTCTGGAGTGGAAGCCACGTACCGGAAAATGCAGCGTGAGACGTCCACCCACCAGGTGGACCGACGACCTGATAAAGGTAGCAGGAAGGCGCTGGATGCAGGCCGCTACCAACCGTGCGATGTGGAAGTCATTGGGGGAGACCTATGTTCAGCAGTGGACGTCCTGTGGCTGAAATGATGATGACGATGAATCTGTCCTGATATTTAAGCTATTTTCTTGTACTGTTTTATCAAAACCCATCCAGTCGTTTTTGCTATCCTTACAACCTTTTGCGTGTATTTTATGGGTAGAGTAATGCCCTCAAAAAGTTTAGGGTACCGACCCTGAATCTGTTATCAATCAATTCTAGTTAGAGATAACTTCTTGGTCTCCCACGCGACTTCGAACGTGACGAAAGTCTTTTACAACCTGTCTTTGCATACCACGATATTAATGCAGATCAAAACCGATTTAAGTTTATTTAATTCATTTCGCTCGACATAATGACAAATTAAGACATATTATATACATTACAAACTGTGTGTGCATTACAAAAAGTAAAGGATGATATTTCTGCATCTTACATCATTATAGAAAGAAATAAAAACACATCAGATTCATTAATAAAAATTGTAACGTAAAGTTACCAACAAATTACTGATAAGCAATCCATTCAAACCACCAATAATAAATGAACGCTTGACTCGTAGCCAATATACGCTACAGTCGTAGCTTTCGTAGCAATACTACGACGTAACGTGTAGCTTGTTGACTCAGCTTTGATTCCGTAGTCCGCACTACAACTCAAATTAGTGCTACGGTTCTGCGTAGGTCTACGAGCTACGAGTAACCGCTACGTACTCGTGGAACGTTTTTCTACGAAAATTATGAATTCAAATACTACATAATTATTATATTTAACTAGCTTTCCGCCCGCGGCTTCGCCCGCGTGGAATTTTGTCTGTCACAGAAAAACTTTATCGCGCGCGTCCCTGTTTCAAAAACCGGGATAAAAACTATCCTATGTTCTTTCCCGGGACTCAAACTATCTCTATGCCAAATTTCATCAAAATCGGTTGCGAGGTTTAAGCGGGAAAGCGTAACAGACAGACAGACAGACAGACAGACAGACAGAGTTACTTTCGCATTTATAATATTAGTTGGGATTTGCGAACATGGATATTACAAGTAGGTGTTACAGGTATTTTAGTATAAGTATAGTAGAACAGTTAGCTACGAGACAATATTTATTATACTTTCTGGAGCGCGAAATTAATGCGTGAACTTTTTTATATTACCAATTAATTTGTCGATAGCACGGATTTGGGTATGGAAACTCACATAATTTAATGTTTTTAATTTTAACTAGCCAATTTAAATTGCAAATTATGCCAGCCATTTGGAGCACCTACTTCAAACAACAAATGCAATTGGGTTGTTTTTGGAGGTCCTACCCAAGTTTAAGTAGACTGCCAATATGTGTAATCCGTAAAGGTGTCGTTAGTAACCAAAATTGGAGGCGGGAATCGTGTCACTTGGTCGACTGGAGCCCTTAATTGCTCCCGTTTCGGGCCCGCTCCGAAACCCTTTCGAAATATATTAATTGGGGACTCCAGAACGTCATTAGCTAGACAGCGTCATCAGTTCTTAGAAATCCCTCGGGACAAACTTGTTATAACGGTTCGGAATCTAATTAATCTTAACACATTTCAAAGTAGGCGCTTCATTACGGTTGAATACATCAATATGCTGGCTGACTGACAACTGGCTATCAAGTAAGTACTAAGCTACTCGTATTATAATGGGGCCGTGTCATGGCATTGAAATGATGTTCAATATAAATAAATAAATACCAGTATCGACCTTAGGGCGCACGTGTATAATTATTGTGAATACATAGACGAGTGATAGTTATATGTCTAATCCTATAGTTAGTAGAATAAGTTTTCGAGGGCGAACAATCGGTCTCGCCAGCTCAACTTCTCTTTAAAAACTAGTCTATTACTAATCAATACTTAGAGAACCAGGCGCCTATAAATATTCGGATTTAACATTAATAACACTTCAAACAAATATTTGATAGAGAGAAACTTAATGAATTAATCACACCACCTAGTGAGCAGTGGCCATTCGAGTCAGACAAAGTGAAAAGCCATGTATAGCATTCGGCTGTAACTGATTTATGGGACTTAGAACAAGAATACAGCGTTTATAGCGGAAAGGAATACTGTGTATTCTTTCGAAATACGTTGGGATTGCAGTTTACGTTTTGTGCTCTAGATCTGTGCCTGTGATTGTAGACAAAGTAACACTGGTGACGATTCAATTTCGTCACCACTTCACGTAGCAGAGTAGCAACAAATTTTTATTTATTAACATGATCGTCGTCAAGTAACTCGGTATTGAGCTGGTCTGCTTTGGGAATGTTTTAAACGATTTCAATAATTCAATAATACTTGGCTCCGTTTGTATCTTTTATTCGTCATATTAAAGAAGCAAACACTAACTAACAACACCCAGGCCACAGCTTGAAAATAAAATGCTAAACAAAAAAACCTTATCTTTTCTTCGGGACCCAACTGGGCTCGTTTGGTCCATACTTGTTTTTTTTTCAGACACCTACGTAATACAAGCACATCACGGTCAACGTCCGGTCGAAGGCCCAAATGTGGTAACCCTAATTATTCAGTTTCAGAGTGCCTTATCTGAGGCTGTTTTTGTGGATACGTAATACAAAAATGCATGCTTGTTTTTTGCTCACCGATCAAAACTGAAATAAAGATATCTCCTAATTGTGGTCACAGGGGCAACACTGGAAAAGATAAAATTCTTCTTCTTGAACCTTTCTATTACCGATATGTCAGAAGCCATAGCAAACTCAAAAAGCATGACACCCTGACGTTACTCCCCGCAGAAGTTTTAACCTGTAAAAACAGTCAAGATATTGAGTTTTTGAAAACATATTAGGTACCTACAACATACAAAACCTCGTTGTATAATTTCCGAACTTAAGACAAATAAGAATAAATCACGGGGCATTACTAAAATGTGATATGTCGGTTTGTTTGGTTGTCATTCGCTTGTCGAATCCATTTCCGAACTGGATTTTGTGTGCCCACAACTTCGTGGCGCCGCGAGATAATATTGTTTGCGCTTATATTAACGATTAACACGAAATAAATTAAATCATGGGACCAATAATTTTGAAATTAAGTGCAGTTTTTTAAATTCAGTATAATCACGTGCACAATGTAGGTATCTGCCTCTCTGATATCGAAATGTTAACTTTACAGGTTACACTTTAAACTTTCAAGGCTCCAGCGCTTAGGTTTCTCATATTTGCGATACAATTATCTAAAACTAGTTTTTTACTAAAATGAATACTTTGGTCTAACCTTAGAATAATGGGCCCACAAATTCTATCAGACTGTAAAATTGAATTGTCCTTAACATAATAATCAATGCTTTGGGTAAAAGTGCTGAAACTGAGAAAAATCAGCACAAGAAGCTGGATCACCTTTGTCATCTCTTTCCAAAGGTTCCAAGGTGACCAGATGTAGATAAAAGTTTCAATAGCGATGTTTCTTATAGCCTGCGATTGTCCGCGCCATGCCTCTTGTGGCCGCTCACGCGGAAGGCGGATAGCGCCAGAGCACCTTATTTATGACTGCGGCTTAACGGCCGCGTGTGTGGTTAACGCACGCTTAAGGCTGCGACCACACAAAAGGCAAAGCCAGACAACAACTAGCGGCTTTAACAGAAGAAGAGAGAAGCCACACGGTGCGTCCTGCATATAAAAATCAATGATATGCCAGACGGTGCGTTCCGACGTCGCACCGCACGTACACCGCACTTCGATTGAGCGAGACGGTGCCGTATTGCGGCGCCGCACCGCACCGTGTGGCTTCTCACGAACCCTTACTGACAGACCGTTAAAATGCAGTCAGACACCGAGTACCGGCATAGGTAACAGAAGCGGTGACAGAGAGAGCCCAGTCATAGGCAGATCGTGGATAAGCGCAGAAATGACTAGATAAGGCAAGTCAACCTTGACCTTCACTTTTGGGTTTTTATTGGCGGTCAAGCTATAGATCCTGGCTACACAGGAGTTGCAGCGGTGGGAACGAGAGGTGGAATAGTCCCGTAAGCATTCAGCCACTAAGTAACGCCGTAACTACAGCAGTAACAGAAGAGTAGTCATAGAGCACAGAGAAATAGTTAGCTCACTGTTGCAATATCTGAGTAGAAATACCTTATTTATAAGTTGGTTAGTTAACGCACGCTTAAAGATGTGGTCACACTAAAGATAAAGTCAGACAACAACAACAACAAGCAGCCACAGGACGGCGACAATAGTGCCCAGTCACAGGTAGTCCATGGAGAAATGCAGAAATGTCTAAGATCACCATGGTAAAGTCAGCGGTTAAGTAGAAGCGTAGCAGTGCCACTGCACTGAAGAGCACAGTCAAACGTAGAGCTGCAGACCGTACAAGCGCAGAACACATACCTAAATACTATTACTGGCGGCACAATTACTTCTAGCTCGCACCGACATAAGTAAGTTATGGCACTGCCAACAAATATAATAATAGCTCGCTGTTGCCATATCTGAGCATTTATGGCTGTGGTTAACCCTCGCTTAATCATAAGTGCCACTTGTGGTCTAAACTGAATAAATATTTTTGATTTTGATTTTTGATTTTAAGACTTAAGTTTGGTTTGAACGCGGTAGATAAAGATTATCGATTGAACACCGAGTTGTCCCAACAGTATTGACTGGCAAGTCAAAGTCAAAGTCAAAGTCAAAATTTCTTTATTTGTTTGGACTAATAAATAGTTCTTAAAGAGATCTCAAGAGATGTTAGGTATATAAAATCTATTAGATATTCCGTTACTTTTGATAGGTATAGATATAACTACCTGCTTATATGATACACCGACTCAGTAGGACCACAGAATACATGTAGGATCAAGTTGTGCGCCATAACTTATTCTTATCGAGGCATTCAATCAATTTTAGACATCATTATGTCGTCTGAAATCATCGATAAGATCTTGATGCGCATCCCACGCACAAACCAAACTGGTTAATTTATAAGTTATAATATTTTTAGTCACTAGTCATCCACATACACACACCCCGTCAATATTAATGTAAATAAATTGCTGTGTACTGGCCTTCATCAATATACACATTTATGACTTCATTTATATTTTTAAACAAATAATAAATAGTCCCTATAACAACTGAATAAGATTCAATATTTAGCTAGTTGTTCCGTCGCAATACTTTGTGTAAATAATGTTATTTCCTTGATTACTTTTGTAAATCGAAAGACAATTTAATATGACTACACAGACAGAAGCTTACAATTCACCAGAGTAGACCCTTCACCAGTAAGATTAAAATGAATCACTCTTTATTAACCCTTGAAAATTTCAAAGCACTACATTTTTTGTGTAAAATAGAAAAGTTCTTGAATGTCCATCGCGACTTTATTTATTTAAAACCAAAAAAACAATGTTTTGTCATCTTCCTCATTTTATTCGACATCTCCGTATGTGTTGTAATGTGTGCACAAAGCTTAATTTTAATAACTGATTACTTACCTTCGGTTCCGTATAATTTGATATGCTTTCAAGTTATGTATTTGGTGCATAGCATTCTATACATTTCATATTGTGGACCAGGCTTTGGTTCAGAATTCAAAAAACTCCTCACTAGTTTGTGGAGCGCTCATCAAATTTTACATTACGAATTGTCAAAACATACAATTTTATCAGAGTTGAAAAGCAAGTGTGTTTTGATCGTGTATGCTGTATGCATCCTTCGGTTAGCTCCAACTTTACTACATATAATAGTCGAGGAAAGTGGTCCAGTTCCAATATTTTATATAATCCAACACGATATGATCCGCGTTTGGTCAGAGCTGCGATACGTGACCAGCGTAATTCTGTACAGCTCTATACTTATCATTATCAAATGTATGATCCAGTGTCTAATTGCGTCAGTCAAAATAGTTCCTATTGAAGAAAATTTGAATATCCTAGTCACTGCCTACCAACACTTGTTTGTATCTACTCAGTATTTGAGAAAATGCTTTAGTCATCAAGTAAGTACCTACTGCTGCCTCCGATTCAATTTCTGAAATTAAAATTGTTTGCATGGTCTTAAATAAATATTGTTAACATCTTTTTTGTTACAGGTACTCTTGTCAATGTCAATTGCAATAATACACTTCATATTTTTGAGTTATAAAGTGATTAAGTATAGTCTGAATCAGGTACGATTTTAATTGCATCATATTATTATAATATTTGTCATCCATAATTTAGGTAGAGTAATATCGAGGTTACATTTTAGGTTGGTTTGCCGTCACTTTCACCTCACTTGCCCGTCAACCTAATTGTTTACACTTCCTGTATAATACTGAGTTCTAAGTTCGGGCAAGGAGTCCAGAATGAAGCGTCGAACCTGAAACGAATCTTGGCCTCTCTTTGCTGCAAAGCTTCCTCAGGTAAAATAACTCTATCGGCGTGAAGTAACTTGAACCTCCCCACAAGGTTCAAATTATAGCCTGACCAGGAACATAAAAACCCTGGCATAGAGGCGCGTCAATTGCATTTGATAGTGCAACACTGAGTACAGTCGTACCTGTGTTAAATTAATAGGCTAACTTTATGTATCAGGATTCAGGATTACGGGCTAATTTGATATTTTCATAAATTAACGAAAAAATATTATTATAGGTAACCTGATTTAAATAAATTAAATGAAATCATCAATCGAGCTAGTAGAATTTATTTTATTATTCATCAATAATCAAATTCAGAACTTGAATATTCAACTGCAATGTCTGCTCATGAACGCTTCAAACTCGGTACTTCTTTCCCAATCCCATAAAATTCAACACTTAGAAAGTGACAAAAAAAAACAACAACAAAAACACAAAATATGTAGGCTATCAAAAAACAAGTGGTGAGAAAAAACTGTGCCAATAGGCACCCGCTCAGCATTTATCGTGACATGCTCAAAAGGGCAAGTCACGAAGCTGGTCTTCCGCGGACGCCCTTGCTTATTGCGCAACCCTTGGAGAAGACACCGTCTAAAATAATGTAACCGTAAATTATAATTAGTGAAAGTTCGATGTCTCTCCAAGGGGCACGCAACGCAGGGTTGTGTGTATAATTCGGTTACAGTACGCATCAAGAATAAAAAAAAAATACAAATAACTTATCAAAACAACACAAGAGAAGAATAAAAATAAAAAAACATAACAAGAAACAACAACAACAAAACCTCGAAAATCGAATTATCGATTAATCGCATAGATGATATCGTAAGTATCGTAATAAATTAAAATTAATCGGCTTGACAACTCCAGTGTATACTAATTATTTATTTAAGGTAATTGGCTGATTATTCCAAAGAAAGACATTCCAAGTAAATAATGCAAAATACTGTTCATCGATAAAGATCGCATTACAGCAACTTTTTAATGCCACGGTTAAATACACGACAGCGGTGGCAAAATGAAAGTTCCCAAAGCGGTGTAAAAAAAAAAAAACGTTAAAATAAAGAGAAAAAAACTGTCACGGAGAGAAAAAAGGTTACCCAGCAAATTAAATATTCAGAACAGCCATTAATTTTACAAATTTTCGCGAGAGACGCCATTTATGCCATGTGTTTGCCACGTAATAAAGCGAGAAAAGCTCTTTATTATTGAAATTGCGGCAGGCGACAGCAGGAAGAGAGAGAAAATGTCTCGCGTGGATCCACCCCGCTCGCTCGTACCTAGCCCGGCAAACACGCCGCACCGCACTTCCCGGTAAGCATTACCTATCTGATGGTTATTTGGTTCTACGTTCCATTCCAATTGCATAATGGAAGGATTGTTTTAGGGTGCGCCAAAAAGCCGGGGAAACCGCCAGTCGAAGCTCAACCGGACGCTAGAAATTATTTATGCTGGGACACGCCTAGCCTGCCAACGCACGCGCACGTCGTGTACATCCCCCTGTAAGTGCATCTGCGCCACTCGTCTTTTGCAGTGAGATAAAGTGCTTCCTTACATGAGTTTTAAAGGTGTTTCTGACAAGCAGGGCACGCAATGGCGGGGGCAGGTCGTTCCAGCACCGCGACGCAGCGAATCTGAAGGAGCCTCGAAATGCCACAGTGCGATGTCTTGGAGTAGCAAAGATGTGGGTGCACTGCCTCCTTGGATATCCGCTGTGGACCCAATCTAGCTTTAGGAATAGGTATTTAGGTTTCTTTGTATTAATGACTCCAAACATCAAGGTGGCTAAATGAAGTCTTCTACGTGCCTCCATCTTCATCATATTTGCGGCGTTAAGATAAGGGGTGATATGAGAGCGAGGCGGAACCGAAAAACAGAACCGCACACATGCATTCTGTACTCTCTGGATCAATGTCAAAGTCAAAGTCAAAGTCAAAAATTTCTTTATTTGTTTGGACTAATAAATAGTTCTTACAAATCGTCATTTTGCTCTTAAGGAGCCTCTACATGTCTCATAATCTTTTTACCCTACCAGCGCTTCGAGACCAACATTTGGCAAGTGCTGAGAAGAAGCGCCGCAACAAACTCAGTCACCACTGTCTGCTGGTTAATATAAATAAATAGAAATAGTAGTAGTAGGTACATTCGATTCAGGAGCAGTTCACTGAATTTACCATGCATTCTTGTATGGTGTATCTTATAAGAATGGGTATACAAGATTGCGTGGTATATTAAACAAGGTAGTGACGTGCTAAT